>NC_056746.1:1370459375-1370466875 GCF_019279795.1 Protopterus annectens
TGGATACATGCATACAAAAAGGGACATTACTTTCTATAACTGGTCTGATTGTGGTAGACCCTAGAGGAAGTATAACTCTGTGGACTTGAATGAGATAACTTTACTTGTTAACGTGACTATATAAAAAGAGTGCCGGAATACTGTTGCTGCATGGTGGTTAAAAGATAGGAAGTTAGGTACAACGGTATCAAGGTTTCTGATGCCAATATCATTCTAGGCTGAATTGCTATCTATAATGTAAGCTGTTTCATGATTTGTTTACCTAAGGTGACAATACTACACCTCTGTGCATTTAACTTAGGTTCATAGGTAGGTACTAGGCTGTTGGCCCTAGGGCCTATATAAGCCTAGCCAAAGGTACCCTGGCTTTCGCCACCCAAGAAAATTATTTTCCTGTGCCACTGTCGAGCAGAGCCACAGAAGTGATCCCCGGGGTGAATTTCCTATCTCCCATCCAATTGTCAAGATTTTTCTTGAAGAGTGCTAATGAGAGCTTTGTTTGATATAGATAGGTCGTTTGTTCCAGAGTATGGGGAGTCTCTGGGACAAGAATCTATCCCTCCAGCATGTTCTGTTTATTGTGGTGACAAGGTTTAGGTCCCTAGACCATGTAGCTCAGAGGGACTGGGATTTCTTTAAGTGGAACATGTCCAACAGCTCTGGGTTTGACATAGCTTTGTATGTTAGGCAGAGATCACCTCTGAGTAGGCGATATGCAACAAGAGTAAAGCTGGAGTTTTTTGAGACGGTCTGCATAGGGCATCTGTTTGAGGCCAGTAATCCTCTTTGTGAGGTATTTCTGTGGTCTTTCCAGTTGTTGTAGATGCCAGTTAAGCTCGTTTCCTAATCATGCTCATTAAGCTCATTTCCTAATCATGCTCGTTAAGCTCGTTTTCTAATCATGCTCGTTAAGCTCATTTCCTAATCATGCTCGTTACGCTCGTTTCCTAATCATGCTCATTAAGCTCATTTCCTAATCATGCTCGTTAAGCTCATTTCCTAATAATGCCCGTTAAGCTCGTTTCCTAATCATGCTCGTTAAGCTCATTTCCTAATCATGCTCATTAAGCTCGTTTCCTAATCATGCTCATTAAGCTCATTTCCTAATCATGCTCGTTACGCTCGTTTCCTAATCATGCTCATTAAGCTCATTTCCTAATCATGCTCGTTAAGCTCGTTTCCTAATCATGCTCGTTAAGCTCATTTCCTAATCATGCTCATTAAGCTCATTTCCTAATCATGCTCGTTAAGCTCGTTTCCTAATCATGCTCATTAAGCTCATTTCCTAATCATGCTCGTTAAGCTCGTTTTCTAATCATGCTCGTTAAGCTCATTTCCTAATCATGCTCGTTACGCTCGTTTCCTAATCATGCTCATTAAGCTCGTTTCCTAATCATGCTCGTTAAGCTCATTTCCTAATCATGCTCGTTAAGCTCGTTTCCTAATCCACCATTGATGTGTCTGGCTTAGCCATTTTGCTGGTACCACCTGCTCATTTAATGATGACACTCAATGTGCAGTCATTGCCAAATTTAGTTACCAATAAGTCTGGGTTACTTGTTTACAGATAGCAGAGATTCCAATACTGCATCCTGAGGGATGCCTCTAACTCTCTTTTTGCTTTTTGAGGTGACACCTCTTACTTTAACTATATGGGTCCTATCTATCAGCCAATTTACTATCTCCATCTTTCAAGACAAAGGTCTACATTTAGCCAATTAAGCTTATCTGGAATATCATGACAGGGAACAGTGTCAATGGTTTTGGCTAAATCCAAGTAGAAAGTATAAACTGTGTGGCTGCTATCTACAACTTCAGTGACTTTCTGGAAGAAATTCACTAAATTAAATTGGCATGATCTGCTTTTGACAAAACTATATTGTTGTGGGTCTAGAGTACTAATATTATTATATCAATTCTTATGAAATCCAATATAAATTAATATATTACACAGCTTTGCAAGCTGTGCTTATTAGGCTCATGGATCTATAGTTCCTGGGATCTGAGATGGGGCCCCTTTACGGAGGGCATAATGGGAGTAATTTTTTTATAAATCAGGAACACTTCCTGTGTCTATGCTTAAGTGGAACATTTTAAAAAGGGTTCAGAGACAGCATGTCTGGTGCTGCTGGTTAAGCTGTCATGTATATTACTGAGGCCCAAAGAGGAGGCATTTTAAGTTTTTATGTGCAATTAAGGCGTGTTCCACAATAGTCTTCAAGTGAGGAAGGGATTCAGGAATTTGTGGAACTTCAATAACTGTTTCTGCCAGAGGTGTAGCTAATTCAACTGGTGTCTGCAAAAATCCTCCAGTTGGTGCCCTCCCCTCAGTGTTACATAGATAAGGACCATAAAAGTCCTCTGAGCAAAGAGCTTTTGTGTTTCTACATAATATTTTTTTATCTTCATGAAATACCTTTCAGAAGCTGTAGTAAAGAGCTATACTGGTTTCATGCTACAGTTCCTCACACACACACACACACACACACACACACACACACACACACACACACACACACACACACACACACACACACACTCTGCAAGCAAATCATTCTAATGGCCATGATGTCAATCACAACTGCTTAAATGACTAGAAATACTGCTATCATACCCAGCTGTCCAACAGAATTCAAGCAGCTAAAGTCTGACATTTTGCATTACTCTGTAAAGCATGACCTTCAATAGCTCTTTGATGGGTGGATATACAGTAGAAGTAAAACTCCTACTTATTTCTTCTTAATATAGAAGTGTTTTATCATGGGACTTGTGATCTCACCTCCAATTTAAATTTGTATGCAGTAAACTGTATTATACGATGATACAGTTGTATATGTGTGTTTACCACTGAAACCACTAAGTGTATTTTGTCTCTGTAGGTCGTGCTATATTATTCTGAGAAATTAGCTATAATTAGCTATAATTTTTATGGTTACAGACAAAGAGCTCTCATCAGTAGTCTTATATAGCCATTTGACATTCATTTCACCAAAATGTTTATTTAGCAGTTTTGAAGCTGACATGCTCCTTATATACCTACATCATATCATTAGTGTGCTCTTATGAAATGAAAAACCAGAATAATGTTCACATATAGGAAAAAGTAATATTTTCTGTCATGTGATTATGTTATAACAAAATACACATATTTTACATTCTCTAAGATAGGTTCAGCCTTACACATAGGCCAACTAGGGGGCCGCCATGGTGCCATGCTTGCAGGGGTGCTTTTTCAAATTCATCTATTTATTTTTCAGAGCAGAAAAAATATGTTGTTTAATTGCTCTAAAATAAATAACTAAAATTAAGTACCCTGTTTCAACAAAATGTGCCTGCACCCGCAGCATGATGGGGGGCCTTGGGCGGGGAGAGTGTTCCATTTGACTTGAGCAATCATGTCAGGCAACATCACATTGTGCTTGAATACTACAAAGTCACGGAGCTTAGAAATGGTAGGCATGAAGCCATAGTGCTCACAGGACTAATTGTTTGCTTTTCTGTTTTTCTTAATATGAACCCTTACATCTAGCTTTATGGATTGGCTGCGCCTTGGGAGTTTGGTCATTCTGCAGAAATCTGGACAGTTGAGAAGAATTGTGAATGTGAGATAGAAGCAGCAGTGTGATAAGTATTATATTTTTTTTGTGAGATAGAAGCAGCATTGAGATAAGTATTATATATTTTTGTCAGATAGAAGCAGCAGTGAGATAAGTATTATATATTTTTTGTGAGATAGAAGCAGCAGTGAGATAAGTATTATATATTTTTGTGAGATAGAAGCAGCAGTGAGATAAGTATTATATATTTTTTGTCAGATAGAAGCAGCAGTGAGATAAGTATTATATATTTTTTGAGAGATATAAGCAGCAGTGAGATAAGTATTATATATTTTTTGTGAGATAGAAGCAGCAGTGAGATAAGTATTATATATTTTTGTCAGATAGAAGCAGCAGTGAGATAAGTATTATATATTTTTGTCAGATAGAAGCAGCAGTGAGATAAGTATTATATATTTTTTGTGAGATAGAAGCAGCAGTGAGATAAGTATTATATATTTTTTGTGAGATAGAAGCAGCAGTGAGATAAGTATTATATATTTTTGTCAGATAGAAGCAGCAGCGAGATAAGTATTATATATTTTTGTCAGATAGAAGCAGCAGTGAGATAAGTATTATATATTTTTTTGTGAGATAGAAGCAGCAGTGAGATAAGTATTCTATATTTTTTGTGAGATAGAAGCAGCAGTGAGATAAGTATTATATATTTTTTGTGAAATAGAAGCAGCAGTGAGATAAGTATTATATATTTTTTGTGAGATAGAAGCAACAGTGAGATAAGTATTATATATTTTTTTGTGAGATAGAAGCAGCAGTGAGATAAGTATTATATATTTTTGTCAGATAGAAGCAGCAGTGAGATAAGTATTATATATTTTTGTCAGATAGAAGCAGCAGTGAGATAAGTATTATATATTTTTTTGTGAGATAGAAGCAGCAGTGAGATAAGTATTATATATTTTTTTGTGAGATAGAAGCAGCAGTGACATAAGTATTATATATTTTTGTCAGATAGAAGCAGCAGTGAGATAAGTATTATATATTTTTTGTCAGATAGAAGCAGCAGTGAGATAAGTATTATATATTTTTTGTCAGATAGAAGCAGCAGTGAGATAAGTATTATACATTTTTTTGTGAGATAGAAGCAGCAGTGAGATAAGTATTATATATTTTTGAGAGATAGAAGCAGCAGTGAGATAAGTATTATATATTTTTGTGAGATAGAAGCAGCAGTGAGATAAGTATTATATATTATTTGTGAAATAGAAGCAGCAGTGAGATAAGTATTATATATTTTTTGTGAGATAGAAGCAGCAGTGAGATAAGTATTATATATTTTTTCATGTTGCTGGCAGTAATCTACCAGATATTTCAGATATTTTCTACACTACTTATGGATTTGTAATTTGTGTGAAGCAACTTGGAATATTTTAATTTGCGGCAACTTGTCCATGGCCATCAGACCTCATGGCTATAACTGCTGGGTGGGGGTTGGGCATTCCACTCCACTGTCCCTGATTCTGGCTCAAAACTTTGCTCTGCCCCTCCCAATCTCTGGTAAAACTGGCATTTTTGAGAGAAAAGGTGGTGGAATATACCTAATAAATAATGGTAGTATTTAGAGTTAGAGAGTTTGCATGTTATTTCACATTTTCTTATTTTGTTGACTTCTCATGAGTACTAATTCTAAAAGTGTCCCTGACTATTTTTAGATTTCTTCCCAATTCATTCTGGAGATAAAAGTTTGAAAGTGATAGGGTTGGAGTTAGATGGATGAAAGCAACTTTTGTTCTTGTTGTTTGCTCAGCTTTACCATCTGGCTTTGCAGGACCAGTATGCATTTATGACATGTAAGATGGACTACCTAACTGTACACCTGATATGCACAGGCAGAGTAGGTATAATTGGTGGGGATGAGACATAAGATGGACTAATTAATTGGACACTTGATATGCACACACAGAGCAAGGCAGAATTGATGGGGGTGAATCATAAGATGGAATGCTTAACTGGACATCTGATATGCACAGAAAGATTAGATGTAATTGCTGGGACAGAGACATAAGATAAAGTATTTAACTGTATACCTAATATGCACAGAGTAGGTATAATTGATGGGGCTGTCTGTGGAGAAAGATGATGAGGCTATCTGCAGTGTTCCATAAAGGTCCTTTCAAGTTCAGATTTTAGACTGAAGGTATCTTTGCTGAGTGATGTGGTGATGACCAGAACAAAAATCATACATAAGGAAGAAAACAATTGTACTTTTTATTTGAAGAAATAAATGAGTTGCATTGAGGGCTACACATCATCTGTGTAAGTTAATTATACCCGTGCAGATCAACCAACGTATTACATCATTCATCTTTACTTGCTCAGTGTATACCGATAAATGACTTCTAAAGAATATTGTCTCATCTGTTTCCATTGTCCAGGTTTATGATCAACATATATTTTCTGAAGTCTTATCTTTTAGTTTGTCTGTGTCCTTTACTTTTAGTTTAGTTTCCTGTAGATGAATTTGTTTTTTTCCTTAGCTTTTCTTTCAACAATTAATTTCCTTCTTATAGGAAATGAATATCTACCTACGCTTCACAAAAGAAATTGCAAATGTTCCTGATTTGAAGATTGTTGTGCTCCATCCTGAGCTATCCCCATCCTTTGTGATTGATCCTGCTCTAAATCCCTGGGACAGATCTTCACTGGAGGTCTTTGGACAAGGATAATACCACTGCTTACATCCATATAAAGCTTTTACAACAAGTCATGCTCACAGAAAAACTCACCACACAGGTGAACTATCTAGGAAATCTTTTAATATTCAGTCATTATATAATCTCTTAAAGTCTCATGACTATTTAAAACCACATGACTAATTAAAATGCATGTAATGAATTAACCCTTTCCTCTTCAGCACAACTTTAAAATGTTCTCTATCATTCATTCCAGGAAAAGCAAATACATTCAGTCTAATCTGCCAACAGTAGTCCTTCCAATCCAGCTCATCTTATGCTTCACCTTTACAATGTGATCATTCACAGAAAATTTAAAATTTACGTTTGTCAAACTATCCAAATGTTTCTGACAAGCATGCTTTGTTAGTGCATTACTCATGTCTGCTTGAAACAGCTCTCAGATGTTCATACATTCTTTTATGAAATTCCCTTGTGGTTCTCCCAATATAAAAAGCTGAACACAGCACACATAGAACTATGCATACAACACAATTTGAGTTGCAATCATATTTGTTGTCTTGCAGCCTTATTACAAATTCTCTTGCTACCAAACAAATTTTGTTATCCACTATAATACGATAGCAAAAATTACAGTTTTTACACTGAAACATACCTTTTACATTAGTTGTTAATGCTTTTTTTATTACTTGTAGAAAAATATTCTTTCAAATTTTTCCCCCACTTCGAAACAAAACCTGGTTCATCACCTTTCACATTTCTCAACTCTTGGAAGTTCATAATTATTTTTCACTCTCTTTTGTATACTTTTCTCATCTAGAGAATTTTCAAAGGAACAAACCCGTGAAAAATCCTTGCCTTTACAAACTTCCCCAGTACTAGTGCATTGACCACAATCTACTGTCAAATTTTCAGAAATCCTTTTTTCTATAACACTATTCATGACACTATCTACTACATTTTTCAGATACTCTCTCTTATAAAATCTTTCTTTCAGCACTTCACATTCTTGAACAAAAATTGATCATCATCTGTTAATCTATTAACTCCCATGAATTGGATTTTTACAATATTCTTTTTAAGACTCAAATTAGCATACTATTGAAGTGCAAATAAATATTGCTCTGCACTTCCTTTTTATATATCTTAGCTTTCAACTTATCGGTAGATTTATAAACAGTTAAATCTAAATAATTAATGCTATGCTTACCCATGTTATATGAAAGCCTTAAATATTCAGTCACAGTATT
>NC_056746.1:1370471875-1370549375 GCF_019279795.1 Protopterus annectens
TTAACAATTTGTTGCTGTAGACCTTACCTCAAAGAACTGTCCAAATGTACAAAATGATACCAAAATAGTAACTACTTTTAATTTGCTCAACAATTAACAAAATCAGCCTGTATGTTTCAGAAAAAAATATTCACCTTTGGAAGTTTTAAGATTGAATACACACTGAGATAAGAAGCAAAAAAGCAAGATATTATAATACATTTCATTACTAATTAACAAAAAAATCTTTAAATTCTGATGATAACATTGTTTTACATAACCTGTCCCACACAAATTTAAATAGTAATCAATTACTTTGGATTAAAAAAAAAACAAGTTAGTTGAGGAGTCATTGACCTTTTTAGATAGCTTTAAGCTTTATTTACTGCTTTTTCAACCAGATCATTCTCTTTTTTAAGTTGCAAAGTTCTAATATTGCCTAGCAGGCTTTGAATTTCTTCTGCTGTCCAGCACTAGCCTTCTGCCAAGTCTGAATTGTCACAGAATTCGTCAGTCCACGTTTTAGTCTACTGACAGTCTTTTACAAGTGAGGTACTGAATCTGTTCCCCTGCTTTTTTTCCGCTGTACCTACCTTGATGCCATTCTCTTGACCTATGAATTCCTCTGTTAATTTGGCTGTTTGCATAGTTCTCGGTCCACTTCCTGGTTGTCAGTTAATCTGTTTAGGTCTTCATTCATTTTCAGAAGGTGCATTGTTGTTTCGTCCTGTGCTCACCTATACTTTTGTAAACAGTCTTTTACTTCATGTCATCTTCCATCTCATCTGTTTTTCTAACTGCTAATCTTATGAGAAAGATTTGTACTGTGTTCTTTGTAGTCTCTCAATATACTTTATATCTTCTTTTTCTAACTTTAATACACTTTTAATGTAATTTCTCCTCACATTAATCAAGCACAGTTATATTAGTTTTGCTTCATTTCTAGGTATTGTAGTTAGTGTCTGTAGTTCTCTGTTGTTTGTCTTGTCCTATACAAGTTATTTGACTAATCTACTATAAAAGGAACACTCAAACGATATCTGCTGTCTCCTTTTAATCAGTCTCTTGTTCTAACTGAGGACAATGCCAGTATCATTTACCTGGATAACTTACCTGGATATGAACACCTCTTTATAAGCCTTTTTTGTTTATAATTTTTGACACCATGCTACATGAATGGTATATTTTTTAATGCGTGCCATAAAGACAGTTTTATACAATTGTGTAAACTATTTTCTCAGTACTGTGTCTTTAAGGACTTCATTTATATACAATATGATACTAAACTGAACCACCTTGTCTAACTAAACCATTATATGCAGTGTATACTAAACATTCCTTTGAATTATAGACATTTCTCAATTACTTAACTGTCACTAAGACTTTAATTATTTTACATTTTATCTAAAAACACTCATAATTTAGACAAATATTTGTAGTCTATGAGTATAACGTTCTTTCTTATTAATACAATATTAATCTCTTTAACAAAATCTAAAAAACAAAGATGGTGGACCTTTCCCAATTTCCTGTATAGTCCAAGGAAAAGGGTATATTGATCTTTGTTTTCACAAGATGGAATTGGGACGTTGCATAATATAAGGCAATTTGATGTTTTGAAATTTTCTGACCATACGGATTGTGTAACATTTTGAAATGATTTCCAGAATTCAGTTAAAAAAATTTCAAAAAACATGTAGTCTTTGACAGTCTCAATCTGTATGCTTCATCTCCAGCATATATCGTTACATATTTTGATATTTTCCTAGTGTCTTGTGTATAAAATATTTATTACAAAAATATTCGTGTATTGATTTTCTCAAATGGGATGTAGTAGGTTTTGAAACTGATTTCAGTATTCCAATGTACAAAAACAACTTTTTTCTTCTCTCTCTCTCTCTCTCTCCTTTTTGTTTTCCTTTTCTCTGCCTTCCTCTCATCTTCCTTAAGTCCTTATCAGATAATTGAAATTACCACTTTATAAATCATTGGGTCTATATCACAACCTCGAAATGGCATAACGCCAAACACCTTTTCATTGAGAAATATATGTCGAACTCCCAGATAACCGAATGGCCAGATCACCGATTTCTTTCCCAGGGAAAGAAATTGGCAGGCCAACTGAACACAACACACCAGTACAAACATTACAACGTAGGGGGCTTTGCCCCCACACCCCCCCAATGTGGGGGGCTGTGCCCCCACACCCCCCTAACTAAATACACTAACTCCAAGATCACACTACAGTGGGGAAAAGGGCAAATCTGCAGTGACAGCAAAACGTTTTTTTTCCCTAGGAAAAAAACTTGGTGATCTGGCTGTTCGGTTAACTGGGCTTCAACATATATGTGTCAATGAATAGGTGTTCTGCGTTATGCCATTTCGAGGTCATGATACAGACCCAAATCATGAATAGCTAATGTATAGTCTCTTCCTTTTTTACATCATTTTGTTACCTTTTTCATTTCCATTCTCCATCTCATGTTTGTCAGTGATGCGAAGTGACATTTTCTTATCTGCTGTTATTCTCATACATTTTATATGTTTTCTTCAACATATCAAGAATAATTGTTGATTTACTGAAAAAATACAATCTAGTCTAATGCCTACTATCCACAATGTCAAAAGCCATGTTTCACTTTGAATGAGGTTGAAATATATTATACATATAATGCTGCACAACACGTTTATTTATAGATAAGCTAGTCTATAAATAATGAAAAACATTATCTTTTATCTTATATCCAACAAGCTATTTGTGTATTCAGATAATGCTTCTCATATATAAGTGCAACTGCCACATTACTCATAAAACAACATCTAAGAATTTTAATACAATATCCCAACCATCTACGCAAAATTACTTTTTAATTAAATTCAAATGCTATCATGTGAAAAATTGTTTGATTTTTCTCCATATTAGTTAGTATGCATAAATATATATAATTTTACATAGTTTCCTACACACATAAATAATCTTATGGACATATTTGTATATATCCATTTCTACATGCACAATCACACACACACACACACACACACACACACACACACGCACACACAGAGAGCTATGTAAATTATATTTAAATGTTTTTCTGACAGAAGGTACACTTAATTCCATGTTTTAATCTGTGTGCATGTAAAAAAAAAGAAGAGAGACATGACTGAAATAATGTAGTCTTGCATGTTGATGCCATATATGGCAAAACCGTGTTCTATAACTTTCACAACAATTGAATACTTTTCTACTTTAGTCAGATATGGTATATTATCTGGGTTACAATATTCCATATGTTTTTGAATTTATTTATTTGAGATTTGATTACCAGGAAAGTCCAACTGGATAAAATCCCATTTTTAGCAGAGGTCTGCGGAGAAAAACTCCAAATGATTACAAAACATTTTAAGAACAGTAATTTTACAATCGTTAAAAATAAAACAAAAACATCTGCAGTTTAAATAATTATAACAAATTAGACATAATATAAAACAATGGTTAATAATCAATACAAGTTATAAGAATTATTTATAATATTTACTTTTAGGTAGATGCCAACATGAAAATTTCATTACATCATCTGATATACACACACACACACACACACACACACACACACACACACACACACACACACACACACTCACACACACACACACACACACACAAACACAAACACACACACAATGACATACTTGCATAAACGCACACACATACACACACACACACACACACACACACACACACACCTGCATGCACAAACGAAAGCATAATAAGCGTCATGATATGTATAATGTGATAAAGCAGACTTTGAAGAGCAGTCATTCAATAAAAAACATCTATAGGTGGAACCAGTAAGAATTGAAAAATCTGTCATGTAATGACATGACTTTTAGGTGAAGCCTAATTAACTGTCTAAAAGGGGTACTTATCTGAAAAGAGAATGGAATCTAGAAACAAGAGAAAGAGAAGTTGCCACTCTCTTTAGAAAAATTTCAGAGGGGCACAGGTGGGAACCTTGTCCAAAAGAATAATACATATAAGAGCTTGATATCCAGGCAGGGGCCTTTCCATGAGAGTTATACATGCAAGTGGCTGGTATCCAGACAAGGGTTTGTTTAGGAGAGAAACTTCACAGACTTAGAAGCATTCAAACCAGGGTGGGGTGAAAACATCAGAGAGTGCAAGTGGCCTGAAGAACTGTAGCTTGAAGTAAGGACATAGACAAAGGGAAGAAAGGCCCGCAGGAAAAGAACTGTGAATTACTGGTCTTTAATGAACACTTACATTTCTCTCATTTAAATCTGAGAACTAATATATAACTGAAAACATTTCAAGGAGTTATCAGACTTGTATTTTGATGTGACATGTTTTCTTCCATAAAAGTCAAATATTTGTGCAATGTGTTTTAAGCAGTAAACTCAAAGTAATTAAAAGTGAAAAATGCATGCCATTTGAGTGAAATGTGATAGATAGATAGATAGATAGATAGATAGATAGATAGATAGATAGATAGATAGATAGATAAATAGATAGATAGGTAGATAGATAGACATACAGATTTGTGTGTGTATATATTAATTTTGTTTCTTACCCTTTGTTAGCCAGATTGGTGTACTGGTTTGAAGACCATTTTAATTCATGACCATAGCTATAAGGCAATAGCTAACATTTCACCGTACAAAAGGGATTTATGCCAACACAAAATCATATAACAGATTTTTGAAACACATCAAATGTGAAGGGACATTCAATTTATACAGCAAATATAAATATTTATAAATGCACATTGTGGAATTTTAAAGATTTGAATACAATGAATAAATGGCATATGTCTAATTTATACATTTGCATGTGCATGTAGGAGGATATCAGCAGTGTAAAGATTATAGACTTGGGTTGTTAATCACCTTACAAGCACAAGCTACAGGGTTTGATTCCCACATGGGGTAATTGGGTGGGCTTGGAATGACCCACAAGTACAGTTAACCTGGTACTAATTTATCAGTTTATGATCCTATGAACAGCTTTACACATAGTAAATAAAATAGAACAAATATAAAACCATCTAACTTATAAATTAATAAATATGAAAATAACAACTGACTTCCTCTCTATAGTAGAACAGATAGATAATGTGAGGTACAGGTAAAGATGACTGTAGAGATATTCTGTTTGGTCAACTTATAATAAAGATTCTGAACACCTGTTTAAAGATATGTATCCCAGAGACTACCCTGTCTCTGGAACAGGCTCCCCGTCCATGTGAAGCAGAGTTCCTCCCTAACTTAATTCAAGTGCAACTTGGACAATTGGATGTGAAACCGGAAATTCATCCCTGGTTTGGCACCTATGTCTCTCATGGACACAGGTAACCTGTAAATGGTTCATCTCCGAGGCCCATGCTTACACTTATCAAGGGTATCAGAACCTCTCAAAGATTTGGGATGCATGGCTAGGCCTTAAAAGGTCCTTCTGGTCGCTACCCTAGTAAATACCTAAGAACCTATAAACCTATGAATTCACAATTCAACAAATCACCAGATGGACTACACCATGACTCTTGCAGGGAGGGTAAGTCTTGGTCTCCTGCCCCATCATAATTGATGAATTAGGACTTGATAAACTGTTCATGAATTTCTATTTAGTTTTTTTTTTTCCTATTAAGTTACTCAATGGCTGCAAAATGCTTTAGAAATTATTTAACAAACTACTTTCCTGAAAATTAACTTTTGCCTACTATAGTAGGAGAAAAGTGCATTAAGCATGACTGCTTAAGAAACTGAGCCATAAACAATTTTAATTTAGATTTCACACTTGTAGACGTTCTGAGATATATTGATAAAGTACGATTAAACTGAATGTTTCCTTACATCACTCAACAAAAATACTCTTAGGCTAAATTCTGAACTTGAAAGAGCTTATATGAGAAGACTGCAAAAATAACAACAGCGGTCTGCAGTTCAAAGCTCGGTCATACATGGCTGGCCAATGCAAAGAGTCCTTAAGTATTATGATAAAGGGGCCCACCTGCAACAGCAAAGCAGGCCATTACTCAGCATGACCCACATCGCCCCTTACCACAGGTAACTGGGCAGCTTAAAGACCAGGACCTAGCCTTTACTGATTCCAGTCTCCAAGACAGTGCAGCTGATTTTGAAGAGTGGGTGCGGCTTTTAGGAAAATGATGGGGTACCTGACAGCAGGTCCCTAAAGTTTTTTGGAAGTTAACAGGCATAAATTTTCACAATGTACTCTTCTCAATAACTGTACCAGGGCTGCCAACCATCTGTAAAGTAAAGTCTGAGAATACATATTTTCTATTTGGCCATGTCTGATTTTATACTTTCTTTAGATTCCAATTTTTATGAGATTTTTGAATGTTTGAGATTTTTTTATTTTTTTATGTATTCACCATGAATTTATAGATGGTCAGTGACCCTGATCACCAACCATTTTGTCCTGATATCACATTCCCAGTGCAAAATCAGCTTTCTGGAAGGATATGCACAGTCACAGTAGTGGAGTTGGTAAGGCAGACCCCCCCCCCCCCATAGATATCAAACTGAATGCCAGAAACTAAAGTCTAAATAACTGGACAAATTATGTACAAAAATACCTACTGAAATGCATCTGACTTTTCTAACAAGTGTTTATTTTATGTTTCTGTGAATGTCGCACCAATTCATCATACAAGATGTCCCTGGCATAAGGATGATGGGGCTGCAGGTGAGTGCAGCTGGCAAGACAGGTTTTCTTTATATCATGGGGAAACACTGGCAGATTGAGCCACCTGCTCCTCAGTCATTGCTGGTATCATGGACTGGATTTCTCCAGGTCAGTTTAAGTGGAACTGAGAGTAGGAGAGTGAAAACCTGCAGTGTGACTGGACAGTTTTCATATTTTTTAATAAAAAACAAAAATGTACATACCATACTTGCAGTTTTGTAGAAGACATTCTTTATTTCATGGTGTGTCACTGGCAGAATGAGTACACCCCAAACAGTATCACATGGAACATTTATGTTAGTGAAGTGGGTACCCCTCAGTTTTATTAACAAATAGTCTTGGTAGGGGTGAGAAAATGCAATGGCAATATGGGAAAATGTATGCTTCAATTCATTAACGCACGATGGCAATAAACCGCCATAATGAAGAGGGCAGTTTTCTTCATTTTCTTTTTTTGCAGAGTACCATAGAAGAACGAACTGATGATGATGAGTTACCCCCCCCCCCCCACACACACACACACACACTTTGGTTTGAGCACATCTGTGCGACTCCAATGGCTAGGCAGGGTAGTTTTACTAAAAAGTCTTTTTCAGAGAAAATGACAAACTAATCAATCAGCTACCTTTACAGAATCCACCAAGGTCATTTACCCCCAGCTCCAAGTTCATTAAACTTTGCAATGATTCCATTCTAAACCATGCTAATGTTTTTTAAGGCAATGTCCTCCCTGACATCTGATAAGCTGAACTACTGGCAGTTGGCCTAAACTGAAAACAATCACATCTAGCTGTACTGCAGACTTCAGACTTCTCTTCCTTCTCCAAGAGGTACTCAGGAAACCCGTTCTCACCCAAAAATGGTACTAATGATATAGACACAGCCTCCTATCTAGGTAGCAACATGTTTCCTGGGCTGGAGCAAGTACCATTAGTGTTCTGTTGTCCATCAGTGATTACATTTTCCAAAGCATGGATACATATCATCTAATAAAACCAGTATGTGAAGGTGAGACTTGGCTAAAATAAAAGAAAACACCCCATCAGTGCTGAGTTTTGTATCCACCATCCCGTTAGGTCTATTGGAAACTGTGGTGGAGTCTTGGTATTTGTTACTGACCATTTCCTTTCAATGCTGATATCCAGATAATCTAATAGGGAGTTCTTAACTCAAACTGACCTTGGGCAAATTATATATTTAATTATATATACTGGCAAACAAGTTTGCTGCCAAATTCTCCCTGGAAACTCCCATTCCAACTCCAATCCCTGAGTCAGTCCTTCCGGAACCACCATCACAAAGGAACATGTCCTAATGATACATTCAAACACCAAAAGCACTTCCTGTATAGGTCCTGATAACATGCAGGGTTTTCTAATAAACAATGTCAAACGTGCTCACAGAAACCCCTACTTAAACTGTTTAACCTAAAAGCCTGGTCAAATCTAAGTGACTTTAAATTTTCGGTATTAGAACTTAAAACTCAAGATATATAATGCACACTTCGAAGCCTGCTAAATTACAAATACTTTGACACACAATTATTACAAGAATGCCATGACAAAATTCACATTTTGCTGCTTACCAACCTGCTTTACTGGACTCTGACTCAGTACCCACTTTCCTCCATACCTTTTCACTTCCTTTTGAATTTTCTGCTCACATTACTACAAATAAAACATAATTCTACATTTTTCTCTTGTGAATATATACATTTATCAGTACTGGCAACCACTGGTACTTTTTCTTCTTGTATAACTAAGTCTAATTAACAGCTTGTATGTTACACATGACCCTAGACCATGACATACCTTTTGCAGTCAGCACCTGGCCTATGCCTAATATAGTTGCATCTTGGATTAGTGTATTACCCCAGTCTTTAGATTCTACATAGAGAAACAAAATCTGCCTAGCAGTGTGTCTGCAGCTTTTTTTTTCTTTCAGAGACTAACAGAGACTAAAACTAACACATCACACAAAAGGGAACACCACTGACTGAACCGCTGGCATGGAATGACCATGTAATTCTCCGCAGACCAATTACAAGGAGGTCGGAGGGAAACAGTAGTTGGTAGAGCTGATTTTCTTATATATTTTAAAGTGCCAGCTTTTCTTCATTTCAGAGACTAGTATTGGCTAACTTAGCACTTAGCAGAGTTAGTCAGTGGAAAAACAGTGCAAAACAAGGTTGTTAGTCACCTCTTTGCAATTTGGCAGAAACCTGGATCATATTCAATGCAGTGCAAATGTGCATGAACATTATAAAGCTCATGAAGCCAAGACTGGTGACCTGAGAAGTCTGATGCCATATTTAGTGCCCTTTCTTCTTTCCTCTGTGTTCTGACATTAGTTATACATTTTTTTAGTATCATTTCATTTTGCAAGTTTTTCAGCTTGCAGATCATGAAAAATCATGACCTTCCCCTGATCTTCTTTCCTGCCACTTGATTCTGCTCTGCTGCTTAAAGCCCACAAAATATCTTAGTTTGTTAATCAGACAAGTCCTTAAAAAGTTTATGTCCAGCTGCATCTGGATCATTTTAATAGCTTGTCATGGTTCGGTCAGACATGCGGTATTAACAAATACTTGCATTTTGCTTGCTATCCCAGTTTCATTTTGCATAGTATTTGGCTATGTCTGAAATTCTATGGCTCCTTTACTATAGGCTTCATAGGAACCAGGAAATACCTGAAAATCCATGGCCGCATCTGATGTGAAATATGATATCTTCATTCATAAATGCGCTTTCCAAAAACTATCAAGATAACTAAGGCTTTAAGGCAGAACACAAAGCATGTAAAATCACATAATATTAATTAAAAACAGCAACAAAAGTCCCAAGAATATCTGCAGATCTATGCTATGCTATGATATGATATGCTAAATCAGCATTACGATTGGTCTTGAGTATCAGTCCTAATATCCACTTTCTGTTATAGCCCCTAATCTTGTGACAATTTACATGAGCTGTAGCTGAAAATCCATGCCTTGCTGATTACATGCTTAACACACTATAACCACAGATCTTTAAATGGAGTCCTAGGAATAGCTTGCACTCTCCTTTTTGCGGGCTCTCTTGTATGTACACTTCTCTCCTCGGGGAGCATGGACCCATGACAGTACATTAGATCTTTCAAAGAGAAGATCAGGTTACAAATATATGGATAGTCTGAGTGAACCCTTTTGGCCAGATTTAATTTCTGCGACTCTTGGTTTTGAATTAATTGATTTTTAGTCGTGTTACTTTGCATAAAATGATATTTAGCTGTGATTCTGTGGCTCTCAGTGGTTCTCTGTGGTTCTCTATGACTCTCTGTGGTTCTCTGTGGCTCTCGGTGGTTCTCTGTGGTTCACTTTGATTGCTGTAGCATTTATACAATCAGTGACACAGAGGTTAAATATGTGTCAGGCAGAGTTACTAGTAAAGTTCTGGTTAGCATTAGGGTTAGGTTTATATTTCAGACTATGTTTAGGTTTGGGATTAGGACTAGGTTTATATCTAGATATAGGATGAAGATCTGTGTGGAGTGCTATGTCCTGATACATGGTCCTTAATGGTTGTGCTTTCCTCAAAGAAAATTCTATGGACATTTCTGTATAATGTATATTCTGGGTATTTTCAGTAACTTTTTTTTCACTGCAAAATGTGTTTTATATGTTTTGCATTCATTGCATCGACAGCTTAGAATGTTGAATGCATGGACTACCAGCATGTCGTTGTGTCTTTCGGCTTTTTCCCGGTTAGGGGTCACCACAGCGGAACTCCGGTCCGCTAATGATTGGCAGTAGATTTTTACGTACCGAGTTGCCAGCTCTGATGCACAACCTTCAACGAAGGTACGCCCATTCACACATGTCTCCACAAAGAAGACGCTTAAGCTGAGAATCAAACAGGACAACGTCTTACTGTGAGGCTACAACGCTACCGCAGCACCACCACCGCAGTATGTTTAGTCAAAATCTCAAGATTTAAACAAATAATGCTAGATTATTGTCTGAGATCACAGTACATTTGAAGTGTGTTTTAGCCCTTTCCTCCTCTGTAAGTGCAATCACAGAGTCGGCATATATAATTAGGTGGGGATGTGGAGGTGGAAGAGGCATGTCTCCATGTATAAACGTGTTTTTTGTGTGTGTGTGTGTGTGTGTGTGTGTGTGTGTGTGTGTGTGTGTGTGTGTGTGTGTATATCAACCTTTTGAGGTCAATCTTGTAGGAGTTCCTCATTTGTGAGTGACACAATGATAAGAAACCATTTTATATATTTTGTATTCAGCTATCTGGACTTGAAATGGGTAACTTTCCATCAGTCAAGTGCAGTTTCAGTAAGCTGCTTTTTGGTCTTTTTTTATTTTGTTTTGTTTTTGTGTTTTACCATTCCACAGTCACAACTAATACACTTGTATTGTTCATAGAGGTCCGACTCTTTGTGTGACGCTGCTGAACACCATTAGAGTGTCGTTTCCTCTTTTCCTTAGTGTTGTACGACCAAGGTGCAGCAAAAAATGTGTTTGTTCTTTATGAGTTATGTTTCATTAATTAAAACAAAATGAAATACAGTGATTCAAGCTAACATGGCTGAAGTGTCATGGACTCATTTTAGCTTTCTGTGTAAAATAAACATAACCTTTGACCTTTGAACCTGAAGAGTTTACAGCAGTTAATGCAGCAGCAGCAGATGGGAGGATAAAATACTCACATTTCTGTAATCGGGAGTACGTGAGGGATGGTTTATGCTCATAACATGATATTAAATGGTAGAAATGTTTCATGTGAGGAAAGTTTGTAGTGCAAGCCATCAAATATTTTTTACTGAATTAGCAATGTTTGTCCCAGTCCACTTCAATAAACACATCACACCGAATGACATTTGATGACCTTTATTAAACTTCCATAAACATAACTTTGTTAATCAATATTTATTAATTACAACTGAAACATAATATAGCTGATGTTAATCACAGCATAAACATCCATGTAATGTTAACCAGGACAGCGTGACCTCACTCATCCTGACCCAGTAAGCAGCGTCCATAACTCCACTCACTTACTTTACTTATGAAGCAGCGACCCGCCACTCACTTCATTTACCACTTACTGAATTAAACATCCGATCAAATAAGCATCATTCTTACCTCCCGCTCGCTTATTTTATGTATCAAGCAGCGTTCTTATCTCCGCTCGCTTATTTTATGTATCAAGCAGCGTTCTTACCTCCGCTCGCTTATTTTATTTATCAAGCAGCATCCGCATGCTCGCTTTTCTTTCCCAAATCATTGAAATGAACATCCAATGCCAGAGGTGAAACAGAAGAGGACAAGCCTGTCCCTCTTCTCTGCCCCACCCAGACTGATAAAATAACCACTATCCCCACTATTCCACAAAAAGGGAGGGAGGGCATGATGCAAGTTCATGCCAAAATGTGATTCCTTACCCAGTTACACTTGCATTAACCCCTTAAGCCCCTCCCTACTCTTACCTCATTTCCTCCCAATCATCCCTCATTCCCATTTAACCCCTTCATTCCCCCTTACCCTCTTAATACCCACTACTATATTTATCTACCCCCCCCCCCTTCTGAAGATGTCCCTGGACAAATTGGTTTGTTACCAAACCTCATTTACCAATGTTCTATTATAATTTTAAGTAAGGTTCCCTCTGCCACATAAAGTTCATGTGATATAAACGTTGAAATGGAAGCATCATGTCTGTTTAGTAACAGATTTGCCAAGCTCTCCTCTGTCTTACATGCACAAAGTGTTTCATTGCAGTCTTCAAAAATAGAATCATGTGATTTCTAACTAGGTACAACAAGACAGTCTGTTATGGATATCAGATGTAGACTCTGATTGCTGTTAGATACCCTCAAAGTAATGCAAGTTGAGTCTGGTTATACCAGAAAGGTTATTCCCTGAGTCAGATGATATAAAGACTCAAGCACACGCTGGAGAAATTTTGTAGAGCTGCTGAGAGCATATCTCTGGACTGCTGCAGAGATTAGTGATACAGCTAGCAATGTGTTCTTCAGTAGGTATTTTGTCATAAATGGTTACTTAATGGGCAGTCACTGACATGTCTAACCAGCACCAGCTGGGGATGTTACAGACCCCCAGTACACAATTAATCTCCTTTCAATGCTTCCGGTTACTGCTTAATAGTGAACAACACAAAACAAAATACTCAACAGTCTCTGATCATGCCAAACAGTGGCGTTACCGACCCTTTATTTGACCACTGTTAAATTTGCATCTGCTAGAATCATCCTTTACAGACTCACGCAGCTACATTTTCTGCATACATGTGATCTGGCAAAGATATCAAGTATTTCTGAAAATGATACCTGGTACAGGTACCAGGTATCTCTGAAAATATCACCTGGCATAGGGACCACTTATCTCTGAAAATGATATCTGGTACAGGTACCAGGTATCTATGAAAATGTTGCCTGCACAGGTACCACATAACTCTGAAAATAACTGGCATAAGTACAGTGTTTCTCTAAAAATAAAGTTATAGGTCCCAAATAGTTGTGGTTGCCCTGTTTATGCTATACTAACCTGATGGCACCAACAGGCTACAGCCAGGATAAAAGGAAAGAAAAGTCTAAAGGGATCAGCTTGAGAGCAAGAAAGGGCTGCAAGAGTGTTTCAGCCCTTTGTGGTATTAAGTTCTTTGATAAGTTAACGAGTTATAACAAATAAAAATAAAATAATCAAGTTTCAAAGAATGCTTTTTCTCCAGTAACGTTTCTCAAAGAGGCTGTATTCAGATAAGTGCTATCATTAGTTGACTTCATCAGATCTAGTACAATCCATATTGGTATTTATTTTTATTTTATTTTATTTATTTTATTTTACATTTGTTGACTGGGAAAGTCCGACTGGACATAGACCCATTTTTAGTGGAGAGCCGGGGAGAAAAGATCCAATAGCATTACATGCAAGAAAATTTCACAAAAAAAGGATAGCATACAGAAAGAAATATTGCTTCCATATAAACATAAGTAAGGTATAGCTTAGCAATTCTTAAAGGAGACATTTAGCAAAGTCAATAGGTTAAGATTATTCAGGATTCCAACAGTAAGATCTGTACAGAATCATTTTTTTGTATTAATGTATACCTGAGTGTTTGCCTGAATTAGGAATACTTGCAGTAATTTTGTTAAAGCAATAACAGCTGGTTATTAAACTTTACAAAGAAAGGAATCAGGAGAATCATTGAACAAGGTAATGGTAAGAATTAACCTGGGGAGGATATCTGGGTATATCTGGGTATATCTACAAGTGGTCAAGTTCAGATTCCCGAGCATCAAGTGCCCAAATCACGAGACACTGAGGGACAGGACATTGGTGACTATTTTTCATGGGAAATGGCTGCTGATATGGTGACTCTTTTGTTTTGGGTGGTTTCTCCCTTTATCACATTTGTGCAAGCATGGAGTTGGTATATAAACAGTTGAGGGATGTAGAGGGTGTGAGAGACTTATTGTCCTGCAATTCCCATCTAGGGTGTAATACTTAGATCATGTTTCAGAAAGGTTATCACCAGATGTACACCCTTTGTACTGCTGGTGATAACCGTTTGCATATTAATGGTCACTCTACCACGCAGTGTCCATGAGTGGTACTGCCATTGACAAATATAGATCGTAGACTGCTTCTCTGGGGACTGGGATACAGTATAGGAGCTTGTCAAACTGGATCACTCACATGCAGAATGAAGATAGAGGTGTGGGTAGCCCATCCTAGTGAATATTAAAGTATGTGTAACTTTAACCATCCTAGTTATACCACCTTTCTTGTGTCAGCCTCATGTGTCCAGATCCAGTTCCTAAACATTATACTGTGATATGTGGAGGATCATATGTGTTTCCCAAAGACCATAAAGGCAATGTATGACATTGTCCATTTCCCCGAGGTCCTAGGTGGTCCAAAGGTGTCAGATACATCAGCAGGAAGGACTTTCACTCCCTTGACTGCCACATGGTTATCAAGGCACGAGCTATTATTTATAATGCATCTGTGCCCCACTCAGGTAGTTTCCATGATTCTCATATCTGGTACATGTCTGACCAAATTCCAAAATTTCCTGGGGGGGGGGGGTTGACAGTCAATGAGTTATCTATTTGGTAGGTGTACATGTTAGTGGGTAAAGAACCCTCTATATATAGTCACTATGCAATAAGGTACCAGGCCACATATAATGGTGTCACCATTGTGTGTTACAGGGGATGCTGGATATATACAGTCAAACCATGGATGACCTGGGTCATGGCAGAGATGGCATACAATGCTACATACACAGATGTTTGGTTAATTTAAGGGACACTTCCACTCACAAGACCTATCTAGTAGGATACTTCAATATTCACTTTAGACCTGCAGCTAGATATTTGAACATAAAGTTACAAACATGGTTGTGGATATGTATTAATCAAAGGACAGCAGGTTCCCAGATCCTTGACTACTGGGTCAATTTCAGAGGAGCATTGTCAATGTGATAGTTACAAGGAAAGTCATGCTTATAGAAAGATGTGATACATTTCCTGACATTGACACCAACTGCTGGTTTGCGAAAGGCCCTTTTGGAGGATTCGTCATCCTCTGAGGAGTTTATGAAGGCACCAAGTATACAGTCATCTGCAAACCTGGTCAGCCATTAACCCTTAGCATTCATTTTGACCTCTGAGACGTAAATTACAAAAAAGGAGTGGCCCAAAGATTGAACCCTGAGGTACGCTGCATGCAATAGGTCTTTTGGAGGAGGTAGAGCTGCCCATCCTAATTTTCTAGGTTTTGTTTGTGAGTCAATCTGCTATTCAATGAGTTACATAAGGATTTACATTTAACTCAGAGAGTTTATCTATGAAACCAGAGTGTGGGATGGTGCCAAATGCCTTTGTGAGGCCAGTACTGATTTGCTCTCATCCACTGCTTCAGCAGCCATGTTGAAGAAATCGACCAGGAAAAGTAAGCAGGATTTACTCGTGATGATTCAGAACTGTCTTGGGTCAAGAGATTTTAGGTTAGGTTAGCTATGTCCTTATTTACTAATTCCATAACGATTCTTTCCATGGCCTTGCAGATGAGGGCGGTCATGTTTCTGGCTATTTGATTGGCAGCCTGGTATGTTACCTGGCCCCATACATAATAGTGCTGTTAGCTTTGGATAGTGCCTTGAGGGCTTCATTTTGGGAGATTTGAAAGGGTGGGGAGGTTGCAGGTGTGTGATCTGGAAATATAAGAAAGGAGAGGTGGTAAAGGTTGAAGTAAATTTTCCACTACTATATTGGCTATGTCATCTGGTCTGACTATGTGCTATCCTTTATAATTAGCTCTACGCAGCACTGAGCATTGTATCTGTGCCAGCCTCCAATGTTACTGTTGATGGCTGTGCCATTTGTATTTTGACATCAATGTCAGTCACGGGTGACTTGCTAACATCACGCATGTACAGAACATATGGAAGCATAATACCACTATGACAGCACTACAATAAATGGAACCATCGCTAACGTCATGCATGTATGGAACCTATGGAAGCATAATACCACTATGACAGCACTACAATAAATGGAACCATCCATCAGGCACACTGTTACATGACAGAATCTGCAAAACGTACATGCAGGGCTTTACAGTAGCAAACAAGAGGGACCCAGAGGATGGATATGCCAAAGTCTCTTGTCTCATATGCACTGCACTGTACAATATGGCCATGTAATGGCTATTACTGTCCTAGTGCATCTCCTTCTGACATGCATACATTCATCACCAGCCAAGCTCTGGCATCCAAGCCAGAGCCAGGTATGAGACTGTGTTCTCCTTCCCCAGGCAGAGGCATCAAGAATTCCTTTGCCATTGTGAGTTTCTTCTGTGTTAATGGTACATCTCAGAGGTTCATGGGTTTATACTAAGAATCATCAGGGCCTTTATAAGCCTAGTGGTGTAATCCAAATTGTTTCCATGTATCATGGGCATTTATTAGGAGGGGTACGTTAGTTTGGAAGTTTCTAGATGTTATGGGGGTATGTTAGTTTGGGCATCATTATCAGCCTCTGTCTATCAGAGACACGGGGGGGGGCAAACCTGGAGTGAATTTCCAGTTTCCCATCCAATTGGTCATGGTTACGCTTAAACAGAGTTAGAGATGGACTCTGCTTCACATGGATGGGGAGCCTTTTCCAGAGCATGGCGATCTTCTAACACCCATATCTGTCTTGCCAACATGTCTTATTTATGTTGCAAGCAAAATTTAAACTCTTGGATCTAGTGATTCTGGTGCTGTTCATTTTGCAGATGTGTAACTGGTCCACCAGAGCTGGATCTGAGGATGCCTTGTATATATATATATATATATATATATATATATATATATATATATATATATGTACCAGGCACAGATTGCCTCTCAGTAACTTGCAGACATCAGAGTATAGAGAAAGGGCTTTAAGGCGATCCATATAGGACAATGTGTTTATACCCTGGATTCTCCTGGTAAAGAACATTTATAGGCATTCCAACTTTTGCATCTGTCTGGTCAGGTGTATGCCAAAGGGGACAGTATAGTCAATGATGGGTCTGATAAGGGGCAAATAAAGTGGCACTGTGACTTCCTTGGACCTGGATGCCATGCTCTTAATTATACGTTGGGGGACATAGAATGATGTTCTTACTACCTTGGCCACATGTTGGTTAAAGGCCAGATTTCTGTCTTCATATTGTATGTTCCTCAATCTCTCACTACCCGATCAACTCTTAGGGGTGTCTTACTGATGGAGTAATTAGCTAGGGTGACAGTCTTCCCAAAAGGCAATATAATGTATTTCTCAGCATTGAGTTTTAATCCATAACTTTGTGGCATCAGTCATTTGTCTGTGTTAGAACCTATTGTAAGATGTTTTTGTCACAGAGGAATCTATGATAGCTCCCAATCTGCAGTCATATGAGAACTTGGTCAGGCAAACGCCCTTGGCATTAGCCTTTACCTCTGAGAAGTAGATGCCCAATAGGATCTGTCCCAACACAGACCCAGAGGTGCCCTGCTACTGACCAGTCTGTTAGTGCAGGTGGTATCATCAATCCTGACTTCCTGGGTCCTGTCTATCAGCCCGCTGATAATCCAGTGAGTTATTCAAAGGTTTCTGCCCAGTTTGGTGAGTTTGTCAACTATACCTGAGTGGAGTATTTTATCGAACACCTTAGCCAGGGTCATGTAGGTTGTATACACCATTTTCTTCTCCTGACCTTCCCCTGACAAAGCCAAATTGGGTTGTTCCAGTGTCTTATGTTGCCTATGTCTTTGTTGATTATTTCCATTCTAATTTATTCCATGGCTTTGCATATTAGACTAGTCAGACATACAGGACTGTAGTTTTCGGGGTCAGTTGATAGTCCACCCTTGTAAAGTGGAATAACCCTTGCAGTCCTCCATTCTTGGGGTACAATGTCTGTTTTCAGTGTATAGTTGAAAAGGTCACTCAACTGGTCCTGATAGGTCATCCTTCAAGCTATTAACGAGGCATCCCAGGATATTGTCCAGGCCCATTGATGCTGTATTTTTGGCCTTATCGAGTGCCACCAGGACCTGTTTTTGGTTAACAGTTGGGGGTTTATGCTAGTAGGTATTTCATGGAGAGAGGCTGGAGGAGTTGGGGTGATGCTTGAGCTAAATTTGTCAACCAGGAAATTCACTAGCTCTGCTCAGTGAAGGTGTCATCACTGACTACCAGTTCAGCACACTGGTGTGTGCTGCCTTTGAGGTTTGCCATAGCTGTACAAGGTCTTATAGTTGTCTTTAGCCTGTGAGACTATCTTGACCTCATAATTGGCCTTGTTGGACATAATTAGTCCTCTTCATTTCCTGTTTAGTTGAATTAGAGAGTGCCTATCATTGTGGGAGTTGCTTTTTCTGATTTTAGCCATGACTTTTTTCCTTTTGTTATATACCCTACTAAGGTTAGGATTCCAGCAGAGTGGTTTGTTTTTCAGAGTTTGTTATGGTCTTACTTCTAGTAGGTACAGCAGCCTCAATACAGCCATTTACATGTTTGTACAGGGTCTCTGTGAGCAATGCAGCATAGGTTGTTGTGAACTCTGGGTTGAGAGGGGTATTACACTCTGACAAGCTATCGCTTAATAGGGTGTAGTTTGCATTGGAATAGTTCTGTGGTTTGCTGTGGTTACAGAGCTGATTTTTATTTCAAAGGAGACAGCTTTGTGGTCCAACCTCACCAGTGAGCACATGACATGGGGGGGGGGGGGAGTCAGCACTCTCCCATATTGGTGAGTACCAGATCCAGTATGTTTGAACCTCTCGTGGGTGTGCACACTACCTGGTTAAGGGTATTTGTGTTAATAAACTCTTGAAATCATGCCTGTGAGTATGAGGTACTGTATGTTTCCTAGTCTATAGAGGGGTAGTTAAAGTCTCCCATGGATGGAGTATTTGGTTTAATGGTGAGTGTATCCAGTAGGTCCAGTTATGAGCTATGGGATTTAATGGACATAGAGGGTAACCTATAGCTTACTAGGTTGTGGTATAGGACTTTGTCTATGGTGATTTGCATGTGGATAAATTCCAAGGTATTGTCCTATTTTACCAATGTAGAGTTATGCTTGTTGCTAATAAACATAGAGACTCATCCACCTTTTGTCTCTGTCTGTGCAGCTGATGGTATAAATGTGTGGAAGGCATTGAAGCCTTGCACTGCCAGAGTATTTTCTGTGGATTTCAACAATGTCTCGGTAATGACATGAATGTCTATATTCACCAATGTGTGGAGAGTTAGTAGGATGTGCAGTTTCTTATTCGGGTTCCTAGCATTGAACAGTAGCACCTTTAGGCTTCTCCTGCAATGGATGTGTCCCAGGCAATGTCTCATGCCTTGTTCTTGGCATACAGTATCATACCGGGCAACCCTCACCAAGTCTGATGTAGGCTGTTATTATGGTCACTATCAAAACTGATATTCTGTGGCACTCCCTGCTACACCTGCTTTCAAAAAGGCTTGTTCACAATGCCTTTCACCAGGATGCATGCATTATGCATGTGGAGGGAGTGTAGTAACACCTTGAACCTCTGGGTGGTGAACTTTTCTAGTCTTTGCCTTTGTTGAAGGCTGGTGACAACTCAAGCCCTATACACCCATGGGTTAGACATGTCAGACAGTCTGTGTATGTGGCTGTATGTGGATGTTGCATATGACTGCACACCTACTTCATCTCTGCAAGGTGCCCAGTAAGCTTTCCCTTGTTGCACTAAAAGACTACTCCACCCTTTCCTATACATATTTTAGCTACAGTCTTGTTATCATGTTACCTGCTCCTGACCTGCATCATTGTGCTGAATCCCTGCAATATACTGCACATCCTGTTTCTCCCCCACAAAATGCACTGCCACTTATCACACAATCTATAAGGGCCATTGTGCCGTCTGCCTGCATTACCACTTGTGTTCCTCTCACCCACATCATGATATGAAGTGGAACAGCACTCTGGTGTGTTACCACATTCACATAAGTAATTGCTCTATGTTCCTGTTGCCACTATCCAGCATGGGTATTCACTAAAGTGTAGGGTTGCATCATCCAGATAAGCAGTTGCTCTCTGTCCCTGTTGCCACCATCCAGCATGGGTATTCACTAAAGTGTAGGGTTACATCATCCACATAAGCAGTGGCTCTATGTCCCTGTTGCCACCACCCAGCATGGGTATTTTTTCTCTGTCCCTGTTGCCACCACCAAGCATGGGTATTCATTAAAGTGTAGGGTTACATCATCCACATATGCAGTTACTCTATGTCCCTGTTGCCACCACCCAGCATGGGTATTCACTAAAGTGTAGGGTTACATCATCTACATAAGCAATGGCTCTATGTCCCTGTTGCCACCACCCAGCATGGGTATTTCCTCTATGTCCCTTTTACCACCACCCAGCATGGGTATTCACTAAAGTGTAGGGTTACATTACTGTCCTCATTAAGCTTATTTCACCTAATTCAATTTCAAGTGTCCTATTGCAGTAAAGTTTTGATTTGATGACTGTTCACATTAGAGTGGTCTCCTTCAAAATGGAGGCGCCACTTTTTAGCTCACTAATTCAGGTCCCATAGCATGTACTTTATGATAATAAGGTAATTTATCATAGCTATTTCTGAGTTTCTACCATAATGTACAACTCTGTCAATATCCTGTCATCTCTGGCATACCTCTCAACCTCTTAGAGCAAGAAATCTGGACACAGCTACAAATAATGGGGGGCTGCAAAGAACCAAAAATAAGGACACTTTTTAAATATTGCTGTTACAAACTTAGAGATTGACAAGAGTAACAGGTTTTGCATTACCACAAATTTTCTGAAGGATATTAACTCTCAAACTCAAATGTCTGCCATTATTTTCTGACTTCAGTCCTCAATTATTTGCCAGTGATTTACCAGAAAACCACAATTTAATGAGAAACAGGCCAAAGATATGAAGCAAAAATCTGGGCATTCTGCAAAATTTGGACAGTTGAGATGTATGCTCTCTGGGCATTCCTGGGTTGTGTATTAGATGCTCATGCATGGCATCTTGTTGCTGCAGTACAATCTTTCTCATGTGATGTTCAAATGTGCTACCACTGTGGTCTTCAAGTAGACCTCTTTGACTTACCATAGCTGTTTCAAAAATTGGTGGCAGCAGGGCATTTGCGTGTCACCTGAGTAAGATTTTTTAGTTCTTCATCCACTGGGACTTACAGGAGCATCTCTGGACTGACATGATGGCCCTTTGTGCACATGGATGTACAACACAAACAACTTGTCAGAATAGCAAGTGATACCACTAGCATTACTCATCCTGGTAACCAGTGCAGGCTTTGCTATTGTCACCTGCAGTGTGGTATCACCTCAACTTACTTAGCCAATGGTAAGCACAGGTTAGGGCCTTCTAGTCAGAGAGTTTTACTGTAAGCATCTTTTTTCCTTAACATTTCCTTGTCTTACAACTGTGAAAGAGAGGTAGGAGAACATGGAAGGATGTTAGAGGAGGCAAGAGAGCCTCTCCTGGTGTTGGGGTGCATATGCCATGCGCACTGTTACAATGTACATTTTCAATAGTGTGTATGCTAATGATTTATATTCTTGTTTTCTCTTCCTTCTGCTGACTCAGCTGTAACTGTGGCAGGGGTGCAACAGTGGTCACCTCAGCCTGTGCTAGCCAATGCCCCTAGCACTGGGAAGACAGTGGGCACCAGGCTTGCCTCTTAGTATAAGAAAACAAGTAATCCTGATGAAGGCAACATGGAGGGTTCAATGGTTGCCACTATTTCAGAAGAAAGGGAAGCAGAGGCTCCTCTACTGATATTGGGCCAAGAGGCCCCTTGTGGTCAGCCAACATCAGCTGCTTAGGCTGGTGAAGTCTGAAGTACATTGGTAGGTGGACCCCAGCCTTATGACTGAGAAGCACTTCCTGGCATGGCTGGTTGAGTTATGTGACTGGCATCCCTTGACCATTAGGCTGGCAGAAACAAGTCTTGAAAATGACATCAGCCACAAAGGTGACTGATGTGTGAGTTGGTTGGTGTCTCAGGCAGTGTAGCATGTGCCTTGTACCCTGTACTATACCCATTCCCACCTTGCCCTGTTTTGTGTGTCACTCTCCATACCTTTTTTGTAACCCAGTCTTCTCATTCACCAAGTGTCCACCAACTATTGGTAGGTGTCATTCCACCATTGCCCTATCTTTGGGTCTGTAGCTCCCTGTCTGCCTCTGTCTACATTTTATTTTAATTTGCATGCCCTTGGAACCATCTCTCTTCTCTCTGCCTATCTCTACCACAACCATTTCTCACTATATTTACCAGCTTCCCACCTTCTGTTTTATGAAAACTGGGACATTCCCCAGTTATTTCTCATGGTTACACTTATTTTTAACTCTGCTTGCTCTTCCCACTTTACTTACTTTTCTATATAATCCCCCTTTCCTCCCCATTTATATGATGAACTGGGTTTGCACTTGACTGTGCTGGCCCTCTGAGGCCTGTCTGCCACTGTGCATAAGGCATTGATGAGGCACTTTGCTGCATGTGCGTGTGAACTTATAGTCTTATGCTGGCTTGGACACACTTTCTGTGACATCCACAAATCCACCCACACACAATCTTTGATAGAGTGACTCCCTCACTGAACCTACTTCATTCCACTTGTCCTTGTAAGACAGCTCCAATAATTTGCTGTGTATTCTGTATCACTAGTCAGAGATACAATGGGAGCCACAATTCATATCTAAGCAACTGCTGACCTCATCATGCTGTGAGATCCTTAAAAATTAGAACCGTGCAGCTGCAAAGTGTTTGTCCATGATCTCTAGCCATAATGCCATTAGTACAGCATTCAGAACAATGTAATGCAGATATATACACTCATAGTGGATAGGCGGTGTCATTAGTGATACAATGTACATACAATAAAGTAAGTAAAGTATTATCCATATTAAAAGGATGCACACAGACACATGTAATTACATCTTAGCTGGTGCAGGCTTTGACAGTGCTTGACAGTGAGCTGTGAGTTTTAGTCGGGAGTAAGGTCAGCAGACTGCTGAGGTGTAATCAAGAGCTGTGCTGGGTCTAAAGTTACAGAAAAAGTACCAAAGCAGTTACAGATGGCTTTGGACTTAAGGTCGGATGCTAGTTAGAGGCTGTTAGACAGTTCTTAGCTCCTTAGAATTCAGTCTACAAATAAAAAGTTAAGAAGGGCAGTATTACTTGTGCAGTGCTGTTTGCCGACAATGTGTACCATAAAATGTTTTGTGTATCTAATACAAATAAATTAAGCAGGTTTTAAGTGCTTTCGTGTATGCGTGTTCGATATTTTGTGATTTGGACATATGCTAGTCGAGCATGTGTCCTAGACCAATATATATATATATATATATAGATATATATATATATATATATATATATATATATTCACTTTATAATGTCGAAATACTGAAATATCAAATTTCAGAATCTCGTGACTATAAATTTGTAAAACCAAAACATTGAAACCCCAAAAGAGTGAAATCCAAAACAGCAAACGTAAACACACCAAACACCACACAACACATACACTATCTTTCCCACATTACAACAAACAAAACACACACAAACTCAACAATACAAATAAATAAACCTACCCTACATATAAGTGGGGGGCAAGCCCCCCTGCAACCCCATGTGGAGGGCTGGATCCCCCACACCCCCGATACTTAAATATACTAACTCCAAGGTCGCAACAAACAGAAAAAGACAGTAAACTCACCACTACACACTCTACAGTGCCCTCGCACACACACATTACAAATGTACAAACGCCACCACTTTCAACACTTACACACTCATACTCTTACCTACCTACCCTAACCCACAACTAAAACTTCCGAACACACTCACATACACTCAAATCCCTACCCAAAACCCTTACAAAAATATTCACATACCTTAATCTCCAACCATATCTACATACCAAACCATAAATCAGGCACACAGTACATCCCACGTCACGTAGCGCATTACCACAGCCACAAATTCAACATTTCCGAATTTGCGGTTCTGGGATTTCACAATTTCAGAAGTTTAGCTTTATAGTCTCGAGATACTGAAGTTCGATATTTCAGTATTTCGAGATTATAACATGATATATATATTTATACATATAAGGTTGCACACAGTATAGTCTCGAGATACTGAAGTTCGATATTTCACTATTTCGAGATTAGAACATGATATATATATTTATACATATAAGGTTGCACACAGTATAGTCTCGAGATACTGAAGTTCGATATTTCAGTATTTCGAGATTAGAACATGATATATATATTTATACATATAAGGTTGCACACAGTATAGTCTCGAGATACTGAAGTTCGATATTTCAGTATTTCGAGATTAGAACATGATATATATATTTATACATATAAGGTTGCACACAGTATAGTCTCGAGATACTGAAGTTCGATATTTCACTATTTCGAGATTATAACATGATATATATATTTATACATATAAGGTTGCACACAGTATAGTCTCGAGATACTGAAGTTCGATATTTCACTATTTCGAGATTAGAACATGATATATATATTTATACATATAAGGTTGCACACAGTATAGTCTCGAGATACTGAAGTTCGATATTTCAGTATTTCGAGATTAGAACATGATATATATATTTATACATATAAGGTTGCACACAGTATAGTCTCGAGATACTGAAGTTCGATATTTCACTATTTCGAGATTAGATTATAACATGATATATATATTTATACATATAAGGTTGCACACAGTATAGTCTCGAGATACTGAAGTTCGATATTTCAGTATTTCGAGATTAGAACATGATATATATATTTATACATATAAGGTTGCACACAGTATAGTCTCGAGATACTGAAGTTCGATATTTCACTATTTCGAGATTATAACATGATATATATATTTATACATATAAGGTTGCACACAGTATAGTCTCGAGATACTGAAGTTCGATATTTCACTATTTCGAGATTAGAACATGATATATATATTTATACATATAAGGTTGCACACAGTATAGTCTCGAGATACTGAAGTTCGATATTTCACTATTTCGAGATTAGAACATGATATATATATTTATACATATAAGGTTGCACACAGTATAGTCTCGAGATACTGAAGTTCGATATTTCACTATTTCGAGATTAGAACATGATATATATATTTATACATATAAGGTTGCACACAGTATAGTCTCGAGATACTGAAGTTCGATATTTCACTATTTCGAGATTAGAACATGATATATATATTTATACATATAAGGTTGCACACAGTATAGTCTCGAGATACTGAAGTTCGATATTTCACTATTTCGAGATTATAACATGATATATATATTTATACATATAAGGTTGCACACAGTATAGTCTCGAGATACTGAAGTTCGATATTTCACTATTTCGAGATTATAACATGATATATATATTTATACATATAAGGTTGCACACAGTATAGTCTCGAGATACTGAAGTTCGATATTTCAGTATTTCGAGATTAGAACATGATATATATATTTATACATATAAGGTTGCACACAGTATAGTCTCGAGATACTGAAGTTCGATATTTCACTATTTCGAGATTATAACATGATATATATATTTATACATATAAGGTTGCACACAGTATAGTCTCGAGATACTGAAGTTCGATATTTCACTATTTCGAGATTATAACATGATATATATATTTATACATATAAGGTTGCACACAGTATTATTATCTTTTCCTAGATCTACCCAAATGTCTATCTGTGATCATATTGTTACCTCATCAGGCACAATGTCTATCAAGTGCTTCCATTTGGGTATATATTCCATATCCTAAATCAAATATTCTGATCTAAATTGCATAATCTTATAATATACCTCTAAATCTGGAAGTCCCAAACCACCCTGTTCCTTTGTCAGTATTATTTCTCCCATTACAATCTTTCTCTTTTGATATTCCAAAGAAACTCCTTAATTTCCTTTCTGATCTTCTTCTCTATGTGATCTTTCAGTTGATACATGTAAGCCTGACCTACATAAATAAACAACAGCACCAAAAACATTTTAACACTTGTATCGTATTATCAATGACCATAATTCACAGTTTTGATAGTTTTATCGTATTTATAATGTTTTAAGCAATTTTTTCCTACATTAACTTAGCTGCTTGGTCAACGACGTTTCAACCAAATTCCCACGAATCTCATCCTGCCATGATCCCACAAAAAGGGGAAGGAGTACACCAAGCCATGTGTTAGGGCATGCATCATTATACTATATCCTTGTTTTTTTGCTTTATTTCATTTATATCCTGCTATACTATTAAGATATTTCAGTTTATCAAATATAATTTTTATATAATGTTCTAGATTAGTAACATATAATATTATGACTTTTCAAAAAGTGCTATTTTCTCATTTGTATTTCTCCGTATATAACCAATTATGTTTGATTGTGGTTTGCCCCTGACAAATGGCTCTAAATATAAATCAATAAGTAATGATAACAGTGGACAACCCTGCCTTGTTCTTGTTGTAAGGCTAAATGCTTTAAACATCTCACTAGGAGCCTGAGCTCCTCGGTAGATGTTAAATATTATGGTTGCCCATGCTTATGGAAACATAATCAAGAGATCTCTACATAAATTCTCAACTCTCTCTCCGTTAAGGGTTTTTCATCATACAGACCTATTAACATTAAAATATTATTATTGTCCAATGCATCCTTTTGAGTTATAAAGGGTCTATTAAAATTGTCAGCTGGTTGCCTAACTTCTATGTAGATCTGTTATTCTCATCAATATCTTTACCACTCTTTTTGCCAAAAATACTCGACACTTTGTAGTCATGACCCAGAAAGAAATGGATGTGGATGACCTTAGATCATGGAGATCTGCCCCTCTTTTGGTATAACTCCCAGCCCTGTTTATTTCCAGGTCAGTGGCATATCTTCTCATGTAAAACATTGATATAAAGTACTCACTGTTCTCTTATTATCTCCTGCTCCTTCTTTTTCCGTGTTTCTATTAGAGTGTCATCACTACCAGGGAGGTTCCCTGTATACTGTTCTTTTTTTCATTGCTTCTTTAATTTCAGTTTGCTTTCTTTTTATGTTAATACCTCTATTTCTCTTTGTGTTAAGTAAGGAAGCTGAAAGTATTTCTCTCAACATTGCCATCATGTTCATATAGTGCAGAATAATTTACCGCTGCCTTCATCATTTTTCCTGGACCCACTTCCATTCTCATAGTTTCTGATTTTATGTATCTTCATTTGAGCAGTTTTTGTCTCATATGTTTAGACAACAATTTGCTTGCTCTGGAGTTACTGTCTGAATTAGTTTTAAAACTATTTCTTTAGGTTCAGTCATGTTTTCCAAATACTCTTAAATAGACAGTCTAGCTTATTTCAATTGCTCTTCAACCTGCTGTGCTGCAATTACTCCTTCTTCTTTCAAATCAGATCCCTTACCTTTTTAAAGCTCTCTAGGTAACCACTTTGACTATTATTCAGTATTCCATTTGTTTTCTTTGTAACCACATTTCTAAATTTCTGTTTACAGCATCCCAATTTTTGCATGCTGTTTACTGCTTAGGTTCAAATTCAATAACATTTTGGTTAAAGTTTGATCTATCCAATTATTAAACAGCTTCTATGTTAGATGAAATAATGAAAAATACTAGTGTTGATCACAATATACTTTTACTTCCTTAAAAAATGTAAATTGTATGGGTACATGGTTTGACAATAACACTGGTTTTGTTTTCATAGTTTAGATTATGTTACTGTATTCTTTTGATATGTAACATTGATGTAATATTGCTTAGGAACCATAATTGACTGACAAATATCAGTTATTTCATTACATTCTGTATTATTTTCCTTATACCAACAAGGCTACCTACATGAATATATTTCTGTAAGTATCTCCCCTCATCCTGTATTCTGCGGTATCTTGGCCTTCCAGAGACAATTCCCTTGTTTCATTCCTTGCTCATATCTCTTTCTATCACCATACATCCTTGATGAAAAGCTATAAGTTCTTCCATAATATTATTTGTATCTTCTCTAACTGCTTTTGGTGGGATATATAGTTCAGTTACTATAATTCTTATGACAGCATAGCAATCTCCCATCACTATAAATCTTCACTGCCTGCAAGTCAAATAAACAAGCCAGCATTCTCATTTTTCATTACAAAATGTTCAAGTCCTCTGTGATTAAGTTTCCTGTAATATTATCAGTGTTACTACTATAAACCACTATCATCTCCTATTTTTTTTATTATCTACTAACCCATTAATACTGCAAACCAGTAAACCAGATTGTGCTACAGTAAAGATTATATTGTATTTCCCTTAACTTATATTCTTTGTCTTTCATTATAAACCAGTCCTTCATAATGTGTTTCTATCACTTTATGTGCCCTTTATGTTTCTTTTGTTCAATATTGTTCCAACTGTACCTGATATGTTATTAAAGCACAAAAGCCCCTATTTACCCAAAAATAACTCTCTCTAAATACACACACACACACACACACACACACACACACACACACACACACACACACACATATATATATATATATATATATATATATATATATATAGATCTAAGAAAAGTAGATGCCCACTTCAGCGGAAGTGCATTTCAATGAAAGTGTACTTTCGCTGAAGTCGTAGTCACTGGATCAGCTAACAAAAAAAAAAAAAACATAAAAAAACATATTTTGTAGGGGGGGCCCCGGAACCCCTCATGTGGGGGGCACCCTACTTAAATATACCAACTCCAAGATTGCACTACAGTGAGGAAAAAGGAATATTCCCATTCTGCACTGTATTGTGATCTCCATACTCGGGTTTTCGAAGTTTCAGTACTTCGAACAAGTGGTCTCGGATAAGTGGATTTCGAAGTACTAAACTTCAACCAACTTGAAGTAGACCCATATATATATATATATATATATATATATATATATATATATATATATGTATATATATATATATATATATATATATATATATATATATATATATATATATGTATATATATATATATATATATATGTATATATATATATATATATATATATATATATATATATATATATATATATATATATATATATATATATATATATATATGTATATATATATATATATATATATATATATATATATATGTATATATATATATACATATATATATATTCACACACACACACACACACACACACACACACACACACACACACACACACACACACACACATATATATATATATATATATATATATATATATATACATTCACACACACACACACACGCACACGCACACGCACACGCACACATACACACACACACATATATGTTGCAATGCAACAGAGCTGACACTCTGTACAACACAGCAGTGTAAAGCATCTTCCAGTGCTTTCTACACTCAAATTCTGATTTACTTCTTTGTACTGGATAACTACTCATATAATATATCACTGATCTGTTTATTTCCTTGGCCTGCAGCAAATGTCTCAAATACTACTGCTGTCTTTTTTTAAAAGTGAGGCTTTACTATTCAGAGACACTGACTCCATTCATATGCAGCCTAGCACAACTTATCAAGGGAAGCAAACCGCATTCCAAGAGGGCGAAAGACATATAGTCTACAGATGGAGAACCATTCACTCTGAAACCTGATAACAAATATGACATTAAAATGAAATAAATTACTTTTTTCACAACAGTAGTTACTGATCACAGTAATTTTTTAAAATATTTTCCAGATTGCATGTTATACTTTTTATTTATAGTTACACCTTCCCTCAGGTCAGTCAATGTATTAGTCATCTTGATGTTTGTATTCCTACATTTTGTGTTTGCATTACCAGATCTAACTTTATACAACATCGTTGATTGGTTTCCATCACATAATCAGCCAAATTCAATAAACCCTAAACAGTCCGTAGTGCACACAATAGCACAGAATTTTACATTCAGTAAGCACCGTGCAGAGGACTGTATCACCACACAAACAAGGTAACACCATGGCATGCTAATTACAGCATAAGCAGCTGAATTGCATGCTAATCAACCAATCCAACGTGGAGATATTCAACAAGCTATAAAACAGCCATGTAGACTCCATGCTTGTTTTCCCTGCAAATTCCAAAACCTATTGGAATACAGCCACAGAAAGGAATCTACATGAAAAGTATGTTAGGGGCTGCTACTGCTTTAATTAATTTGTATTTGCAACAGGCTGAGTCTATGCTGCTGCTCCTGACAATAGACCTAGGCCAAGAAGGAAAAGAGTTTACAGGCCCCATTTAATTTTTCACAACCTACGTGATGTGGAAACTGTAGAGTGCTACAGAGTGGATAGCGACACATTACAGGAACTCTGCAACCTCTATCATCCTCAACTCCGTGCCATGGCCAGCTGAGGAGACGCCATCCCACTGGGGACAAATGTATGTGTAGTACTCAGAATCTTAGCTACAGGTACCTTTCAGAGACCAACAGGGCACATGCTGGGGGTGTCATAGGCATCAGCATCCAGGATCCTCCATCAGTTCCTGAACACTATGTTCCAACATGCCAGTGACCACATATATTTTCCCTGTACACCTGAGGAGAGGGCCAGAAATATACAGGAGTTCTACCATGTAGCACACTACCCTGAAGTACCGGGTCCCATAGATTGCACACATATAGAAATGAAGGCATCACCTGGGGAACAGGGTACACTCTACATAAACAGAAATGGCTTCCATTCTATTAACTGCTGTGGGTAATGCCAAGAGAATCATCATGAATATGTATGCTGGCAACCCTGGCTATTTCCACAACTCACATATCTGACAGACCTCCCAACTGTACCAGGCATTCACTGGGAGGATATCCCAGAGGGTCACATACTGGGGGATGCAGGTTATGCACTGGAGCAGTGGCTGATGACACCCATCAGAAATGCACACTCATCCACTGAAGAATGCTATAATGAGGCACACGCTCAAACCAGAAATATCACAGAGCATTTGTTTGGGCTGCTGAAGTCACAGTTCCAGTGCCTAGATACATCTGGGGTAGCTCTGCAATACAATCCATGGACATGTACTGAAATATTCACAGCATGTACCATGCTACACATCATTATCCTGAGAAAACAGCTTCAGCGAAATCAGCATGGGGAAGGAGCACGCATCCCACCACCAATGCCAAGGTCACCACAAACACAGGCAGATGAGGAGTCAGAGGGGGAACCACCAGCTGCTGTCAGTATAGACAGATGTAGGCATGCTCAGCATGCCCTTGCATTGGCTAAGAGACAACACATAACACAATCACTCACTCCCTAGGGGCCTAAAACCTTCCTCCTACTCACATATACATACAGTAACATTAATGCCAGGCAATGCTCACATCCTTTACCTACCCATGTAATGGTTGTGCACTGCTAACATCAAACCTTCATCCTGTGCACATACATATAGTAACATTGATGCCTGGCAATGCTCACATACTTTACCTACACATGTAATGGCTGTGCCCTGCCAACATTAGACTTTCATCCTGTGCACATACATATAGTAACACTGATTCCAGGCAATGCACACATCCTTTACCTACCCATGTAATGGCTGTGTACTGATAACATCAGACCTTCATCCTGTGCCACATACATACAGTAACATTGATGCCAGGCAATGCTCACATCCTTTACCTACCCATGTAATGGCTGTGTACTGCTAACATCAGACCTTCATCCTACGCACATACATATAGTAACACTGATGTCAGGCAATGCTCACATCCTTGACCTACCCATGTAATGGCTGTGCACTGCTAACATCAGACCTTCATTCTGTGCACATTCATATAGTAACATTGATGCCAGGCAATGCTCACATCCTTTACATAACCATGTAATGGCTGTGCACTGCTAACATCAGACCTTCATTCTGTGCACATTCATATAGTAACATTGATGGCAGGCAATGCTCACATTCTTTACATAACCATGTAATGGCTGTGCACTGCTAACATCAGACCTTCATCCTGTGCACATATATATAGTAACACTGATGCCAGGTAATGCTCACTTCCTTTACTTACCCATGTAGTGGCTGTGCACTGCTAACATTAGACCTTCATCCTGTGCACATTCATACAGTAACATTGATGCCAGGCAATGCTCACATCCTTTACCTATCCATGTAATGGCTGTGCACTACTAACATCAGACCTTCATCCTGTGCACATTCATATAGTAACACTGATGCCAGGCAATGCTCACATCCTTTACCTACCCATGTAATGGCTGTGCACTGCTAACATCAGACCTTCATTCTGTGCACATTCATATAGTAACATTGATGGCAGGCAATGCTCATATCCTTTACCTACCCATGTAATGGCTGTGCACTGCTAACATCAGACCTTCATCCTGTGCACATATATACAGTAACACTGACACCAGGCAATGCTCACAACCTTTATCTACCCATGTAACAGCTGTGTACTACTAACATTAGACCTTCATCATGTGCACATTCATATAGTAACATTGATGCCAGGCAATGCTCATATCCTTTACCTACCCATGTAATGGCTGTGCACTGCTAACATCAGACCTTCATCCTCTGCACATACATATTGTAACATTTATGCCAGGCAATGCTCACATCCTTTACATAACCATGTAATGGCTGTGCACTGCTAACATCAGACCTTCATCCTGTGCCACATACATACAGTAACACTGACGCCAGGCAATGCTCACATCCTTTACATAACCATGTAATGGCTGTGCCCTGCTAACATCAGACCTTCATCCTGTGCACATTCATATATAACACTGAGGTCAGGCAATGCTCACATCCTTTACCTACCCATGTAATGGCTGTGCACTGCTAACATCAGACCTTCATCCTGTACCACATACATACAGTAACACTGACACCAGGCAATGTTCACATCCTTTACATTACCATGTAATGGCTGTGCCCTGCTAACATCAGACCTTCATCCTGTGCACATTCATATATAATACTGATGCCAGGCAATGCTCACATCCTTTACCTACCCATGTAATGGCTGTGCACTGCTAACATCAGACCTTCATCCTGTGCAACATACATACAGTAACACTGATGCCAGGCAATGCTCACATCCTTTACATAACCATGTAATGGCTGTGCCCTGCTAACATCAGACCTTCATCCTGTGCACATTCATATATAACACTGATGCCAGGCAATGCTCACATCCTTTACCTACCCATGTAATGGCTGTGCACTGCTAACATCAGACCTTCATCCTGTGCACATACATATTGTAACATTCATGCCAGGCAATATTCACATCCTTTACATAACCATGTAATGGCTGTGCACTGCTAACATCAGACCTTCATCCTGTGCCACATACATACAGTAACACTGACACCAGGCAATGCTCACATCCTTTACATAACCATGTAATGGCTGTGCCCTGCTAACATCAGACCTTCATCCTGTGCACATTCATATATAACACTGACGCCAGGCAATGCTCACATCCTTTACCTACCCATGTAATGGCTGTGCACTGCTAACATCAGACCTTCATCCTGTGCCACATACATACAGTAACACTGACGCCAGGCAATGCTCACATCCTTTACATAACCATGTAATGGCTGTGCCCTGCTAACATCAGACCTTCATCCTGTGCACATTCATATATAACACTGATGCCAGGCAATGCTCACATCCTTTACCTACCCATGTAATGGCTGTGCACTGCTAACATCAGACCTTCATCCTGTGCCACATACATATAGTAACACTGATGCCAGGCAATGCTCACATCCTTTACATAACCATGTAATGGCTGTGCCCTGCTAACATCAGACCTTCATCCTGTGCACATACATATAGTAACATTGATGCCAGGCAATGCTCACATCCTTTACATAACCATGTAATGGCTGTGCACTACTAACATCAGACCTTCATCCTGTGCACATTCATATAGTAACACTGACGCCAGGCAATGCTCACAACCTTTATCTACCCATGTAACAGCTGTGTACTGCTTGCATCAGAAAGCATCAGCCCTGTACTGAAACTGTGACAAGTGCTACATTTACAAGGTAAGTCTTGAACCTGGAGTGTATTGTATAATAACATGAAGGAGTGACATATCCCTGCATGTAGTTACTTGGTAGTGTAAGCAAGTAAAAGGTGGGGGATTTGTACAGAAATGACTTTAACATGTGACAGCAGAGACATATTTGATTTATATGTGCAGGCTGGATGCAAAAAAGGACAGTAACAATAGTAGCATATCCTTGTTTGTGCCGTAGCAGTAATACAGCTTTACTCCCCCCCCAAAAAAGAACAGACAAATGACACGTTTGGCTAACAAAGCATAGCTGAAATGCGAAAAGTGCTATAAAATGACCTGTCCCTGAATCATGGCTACATGTTTAATACAGAATATTCCATGTGAAGATATTGCCAATCATGTATACCTGTGAAATGCCCTGACAAACTTGTCCATGCCATCAGTGCACTTCTAAATAATGCCTATGCTAATAAAAAAAAGCCTATGCTAATCAAAAAAAAAATATATATATATATATATATATATATATATATATATATATATATATATATAAAACTATTAAACAGATTATTCATAATTACAGGTCAGCATATGCAGTATGTAGCTGGCAAAATGCAGGCATACCTTCTCAAAATGATTAATCCTCTATGCAGATGTATCCCAAAGTAACAGCCCCTCTTCTGTGGTCACCACATTAACAAGTCTGCTCACTTTCAGTTTTCCTAGCTACATGGCTGCCTTCTGGTCAGGACTCTCAGCATGGTGAAAATGCAAATGAGATATGAACTCATTAGAATTGCTGAATCCCAAATCCTTGGCTCGCTGTATCAGATGTAAATATAGTGCAGGCACTCCCTCAGTGTTTGTTTTTAATGGATTGCAACTGTGAATGATTACTGGTTGGGAGAAGGTAAACACCACACCAATGCAGACTGCCCTTCATCCAGTGGGTGTGTCAGGTTAGACTTACAAAGTGTTAGATGTACTTTTGTCAAGGTTGGAAGTGTAAGCAAGCAGCACACAATTCACAGATGCTGCTCATGAACATCCAACCTCCCCTTCATTTGTTGGCAACTGAATATGATATTATTATTATTACCATGGAATATTCTCATACATTTTAAGGCCAATGATATAAAATGGCTTACAAACTGCATGTCACAGATTAGTGGTCAGATAGGAGAAGAGTGACTAACAAACACAGAGAGGTAACACAGAGCTGTATATTTGCAAACAATAATCATAATGTATTTATTTATTTATTTGCAATTTGATTACCAGGAAGTCCACTGGGCCGAATTGACCCATTTTCAGTGGAGGCCTGGGGAGAAAGGCTCCAAGATGCATTACACAATTTAGATACAAATGATAGTTAATATTAAAGATTTTAAGTAGAATAGTTACTCATAAATGCATTCAATATCATGCATAGTTAACAAATTCATTAAGCTTGAAGGTAGGGATCACACAGTTTCATTTGAGGAAAACAGATATGGGTCAGGTGTGGAAACAGTTTACATACAAACCTTTTAAGAAAATGTAAATACGCTTTACATAGACACATCAAATATTTACAAGGTTGGGCTGTGTGAGGGTAGCTGTAGGAGGTGAGAGCTTAGAAAGAAGCAATAGAAATTGTTGAGAGCTTAGACAGGCTCATAGGAAGATAACTATGAGAGTTGTAGAGCTTGGGAACCAGAGCGAGAACCCCCTTGGATTAGGTTGGGTGAGGGCAGGTACATTTCCATTTAGTGGACAGGTGTTTGAATAGTTGGGTTTTGAAGTTTTCTGAGTTTGGTATGGTTCTTAGTGTGGAGGGAAGGGAATTCCATTTTTTGCCTAGTGAGAAAGATAGGAGAAGTTGGCCAGTAGGACATTTAGGTTTAATTAAATAAGTTCTGATTTTCAGATCTGAGAGCTCTGTTGGGTGTATAAGGGGGAAGGATGTTAGAACGGGACATTTTGTTGGGTGAAATATGAGTCTATGAGTCTAATTAGAATTAGTTGTGAGATTGCTTAGTGCACTACTTCCAAAAACAATAAATGTACAAATAATAGTTGTACAGTGTTATATTATGTAGATAATGTTGCAGTCGGTTGTATGAAGAATGATTTCATTTTTCCTTTATCCCCCTCTTTAATTTTTCATTTTTTTATTTGGTCAGTGTCTGTGTGATGTGGTACTTAGCACAATCAAGAGAATGGAGGAAATGAATGGAAGGTTTGGCTGTACTTATCTTGTTTGCACAAAGTGCAGCAGTGCACAAACTGGCCAGTTGTACCACCTAGGAACCAGACAGGACCCGGATAGCCAAAAGTAGAAACCAGATACATACAATTTATTCTACTGGGCACCACGCAAACCCACTAAGCGGCATTGAGCTGTGGTTAATAGAGAGACCTTACAAATGATTATTAAATTATGAAATGTCATGTAACTACTAGTCCTGTGGCAGCAGATGTAAGTGTAGGGCTGGAGTACTAATGGCTCTGGGTTCTAGTATAGGATGCGCAACCTTTTTTTTTTTTTTTTTTTACTGTTGTGACATTGCCATTGATAGAAATGAACTGAAACATGAACAACTGTTATTTCAACTTTCCTATCGCAACAGGTGTAAGTGTAGGACTGCCATACACATGGTCCTGGGTTCTATTACAGGATATTCTGTACACTTTTACTGTTGTTCCACTTCCCATTATATTCACTCTCACTTTTAACACTTTAGATAGTGGAGCTGATATTAATTATATGATGAGACACTGTTATTGTGTTAACAGATTAACCTTCCAATTGCAATTATTCATTCTTCACTCCTTTACACTGATGCTCTCTGCTTACCATCATGCAACTGTGTTGCTCGGGTGTTTGCATTTCAGTAAATGTGAAAAGTTGAATTGGTGGGAAAACATTAGTCTCCAGTTCTCTTGGTCTGCTCATAGACATGTCTGGCATTAGTGGAGAAGGTTCCAAGTTTAGGGCACAGAGGTGGAGTATCCAGGAGTCTGGGATATTTATTGGGCTCCTAGTAAACCACCACAGCCACAGGCTTCTGCAGGGGGACTATTCTGGCTCACAATACAAGTCTGCATCTCGCACACTGGAGAGCAATGTAGGCATCATTTTAATGACCTACAAATGAGGAAGAGGGATACTCTCAACCATTGGCTGGAGGGATTTAGGAAGTGGACATCACACAGCTGTATTAGTATCAGTTAAGGGTGCTTGTAAGACTTAGAAAGCTTAATATATCCAAGACTGGTATGCATAATCCCATTCTGTTTTTTTTTTCTGTTCTTTCCTCAGCTGTCACAGATAGGAAGTTCAATGTCCAGGCCTATGAAACTCGACTGGAGAGAATGAGGGAAGCAAGTGGTATGTGTGCAGCCGAGGAGAAGTGTTATTGTAGCATTAAAAGTTAAAGATAGCTTTTTTGGTATTTTATAGAGTTGTATCAAACTGAGCATACATAACCTAACTGTAAAACCAAGTATGCATGCATTAGTCTGTAGCACAAACCAAGTGTAAGGGTCCAATATTAGACTTTAGTCAGAGGTTGTGCATTCAAATGCCACAATTTACAACTATACAATACTGTTATTTCTTCAGTAATATTTACATTAAATTAAAAGCTCTATCCCAGTGGCACAAATGCCCTGCTGTAAACTGTAATCTCTGTAATTGGAACATGCAGATTTGCATATTTCAAGGATTACTTGCAGCAGTCTGTAGTATAGTGTGTATCTGTTAGGAGGTATACTTAAATGTAAAATATAAGATAAGAGAGTTGTATCATTGTATTAATGCATTGTATGTCACATATGATAGTAAATTCTCTTTTTTTCTCTCACCCCATCCCTTATCTCTCTTTTTTATTTTATTTTCATTTTATTTTATGTTTCAAAATATCTTTTTTTATTTTATTTCATTTTATTTTGTTTAAAAAATGTTATTTTATTTTTATTTTATTTTATTTTTAAAAATATTCATTTTATTTTAATTTTTTATTTTATTTTTATTATGTGTCATCAAAATGTGTCCATGTCATCCATGTGTACCACATCACTAAATGCTCTACAGCACAGTGGGGTAGGCCAGCCCCAATGCATCAGCCTGTCCTTGCTCTACCGGCTCCAGTACCAATGCCTAGCACATCTGGGAGCCAACCTGGCAGCACTGTCTCTGCTGCCCCTGCACTACCTGCACCCTTAGGTAGTCCTGCCTCAGACGTTGGTCCAGTGGTACCCTCTGGGAGAAGTGTTGGAGATGGTGATTTCATCACCAGCCTAAAGTTGCCAGCAATGGTGCATAGGGTGGTGCACTGCACCATCGGTGCACATCTATGTCAGATTAGTGGCTGCTCTCAATTGTGTTCAGTAGGAGTAGGAGGAGATGTCAAGCACTCCAGCCACTTGTGGAGTAAGGTGACAGTGATGGCAGTCTAGTGGGTGAGGACTCAATTCTCACTGTCTCCAAGCTTGATGGCCATGGACCCAGGTTGTCCCCAACCTCACCCCAATCATGTTGTCCCCCAACTTTTGTATCCATCACTATCCCTGTCTTTTCTCTTCTTTGTCTTGTCTGCAATTGCGTCCTCATCTACCCACCTTACCAGACTCAGACATACCTACATCCCTTCCTCAACATTCATCTTCCTTGCAAATTAAAAAATAAATAGGCACCTGTCCCACAAAAAAATCTCCACATACATAATTCTCCAATTCCCACATGTGTCTTTTATACACATTTGGTTCAGTCCATTTGTCTATACAACATGATTGCACTGTGGTCACCCCTCTCTCTGGATGTCACAGTTCAAATTTAGTTAATATTCTGCATATATTTTCAGTTTACAGTGCTAAACAAATGGATAGCTATCGTTCTTTCCTACCTCCCTCCTGCACATTTCTATCCTGTTTTCCCGTTGTTCTTCCTTCTGCTTGCTCCCTATCTCACCACTTTCCTATCTACCCCCACTTTCCTATCTACCCCACTTTCACCACTTTAATCTGGTCAAAATATAGAATCACACACAACACAGATAAGTAACAGAAAAGGCAATGGATTCCTTCACTTTTTGAGCTCCATGTCTGTGCAGAGGTGCACATCACCCACCAACATGTAGCAATGGTGAGAGGTGGCAAAATAATGTGGTTACCTCTGCACAATGTTGCTTAACCCTGCTGCACTATGTCAGCACAAAGCAACACATGTATTATAAAGACTTCATGCCATTGCATTATCAGTGTTTAATTAAAAATATTTAAAAGTATTAGCTATACCTGGATTTGAACCCAGTATTATCTGGGCCCAGAAAGGAATGTATCCATGCATTAGCATATACTGCCACAGAGCCAGTTAAGCAGCAGGTGTGTTTCATGTACTCAGTACTAACTGTCAGACTTTAGCAATGCAGCTTGTGTTTGCACACTGCTTAGCTACGCACAAATGTGTATCTCACATGCATGTCCATGTTGCCAACCGTCGCGCAAACCCACTACTCACCGCACTATGGAAAAATAATTATCATTATGTATTACTGCTGTTTATTGTCCATTTCTTGTCCATGATATTAAATTACATGTGGCAACATTACAGACTGAAGGCCTTATCTGACAATATGTCACATATTTATAACACAGCCATGTGTTGCCACCCTGCAAGCACTGCAACTCTGGTGTCTCAGTACTTTTTCCACACATATATTACCTACACTACAGAAACTAATATCAAATGTTGTGTGATATGCAATGTACATCAATCTGGTAACACACAGAATGACAGCTATAGACCCATAAACCTAAAAAGCCTATTCTACAAGGCTAGAGAAGGAATCAGCCTTTTAATCTATCCACATACATCATGGCATGGTTTGTATGCTCTGTGTTTTCTTGATGAGAAAGCCCTATGGTTTTTTCAGTTGGTGAGGTACATGCAAAATACAGCATTATACTCTAGAAGTGTTCTGATGATGTTTGAATACAGTGCTGTCATACAATCCTAAGATCTGAATATGATGACATGACTTATGATGTTCACAACATAGGCTTTCCATATGAGTGCGGACACTTTGTGGTCGACATTCAGTCTGCTATCTACATGTGTTCCCAGTGCTTGCACTACTGGGTTTCATCATAGCAGGACTGTTACCAATGCTGTGATTAACATGGAATTCCACTTGCCAGATGGACAACATAACAACTGCATTTATCTGTAGATTGTGTGCCTTTGTCACCAGTCATTTGCCTGTGTTACCTGCTGTACTATGTTATTCTCATTGATGGACTCAATAATTACACCAATTTGCAAAAATTAGCAAACTTGGTAAGCCAAAGATCATATACTTTAGCCTGAACTGTGGAGAAATAGTGTCTAAACAGTGAAGGGCCAAGCACAGATCTCTGGGGTTTTCCAATAGTGATAGCTCTACTGGTACAGGATGATTCACCAACCTTCAGAGTATATGTTCTGTAGGTGAGCCAATTGGTTACCCATCTAGTGATGTAAGGATTAATCTCCTGTTGGGCGGGTTTGTCAATGATACCTGTGAGGGAAACTGTCTCAAAACCCTAGACCAGATCACGATAGGTAGTGTGCACTGTCTTACCTTCTCCAGGCCTATCACATGGAATCACTGGGCTGCGACAACATCACAGACCACCTATGGTGTGACTCAGGACATGCATCTTCCTGATATGGTTGAATACACATGTCAACACACCAGCCACATGGGATATGTTCCTATAGAAGGGTGTACAACATGCATCTGAGTTGGAGGGGCAGAACCTGATGCATGCATATATAGAGAAATCCTGGCTCTCCTCAACTGTGAGGTAGACCAACATGTTATCATGGACCTCTTCTAAATGGACACTAGTAATATTCCAGTTGTGTGCAACAGACTCGTGTGTGCTGTTAATGCTTCATCATGTCCGCTACATCTGATATATGTCATCAAAGAGGTCATTGAAGGTATGCACATGGGTCACATCAGGGTCAGCCCATTTTCACTTCCCAGTTCAAACAGTCTCCCATGGATTGTTTCACAGGTATCCTACCATCACTTTCCATCAGTTTTTTATTAACATAGGATACAGACCTTGTCAGATTTTTTAATGTTTCATACAAATGATTTTTTATCGCAGCTGCTACAGATCTACACCAACATGAGTTATTGTATTGTGCAGGGTATCTGTTTTTCAGTTATGCTACTGTCGTGAGCAGTATGGATTGGTATATTTATTTGCTGCAAATTGCTATGTTTGTGTAATCACAGTTCCAATACTTGCTTTTAAAGTGTTAAACATTGCTGCAGGTACTGCTACATTTCATTACAAGTTTTAAATCCTCTCACCTTACAAAACCGTTCTCTGTTACAAGTTTTAAATACTCTCACCTTACAAAACCGTTCTCTGTTACAAGTTTTAAATCCTCTCACCTTACAAAACCTTTCTCTATTACAAGTTTTAAATCCTCTCACCTTACAAAACCGTTCTCTGTTACAAGTTTTAAATCCTCTCACCTTACAAAACTGTTCTCTGTTACAAGTTTTAAATCCTCTCACCTTACAAAACCATTCTCTGTTACAAGTTTTAAATCCTCTCACCTTACAAAACCGTTCTCTGTTACAAGTTTTAAATCCTCTCACCTTACAAAACCGTTCTCTGTTACAAGTTTTAAATCCTCTCACCTTACAAAACCATTCTCTGTTACAAGTTTTAAATCCTCTCACCTTACAAAACCGTTCTCTGTTACAAGTTTTAAATCCTCTCACCTTACAAAACCGTTCTCTGTTACAAGTTTTAAATCCTCTCACCTTACAAAACCATTCTCTGTTACAAGTTTTAAATCCTCTCACCTTACAAAACCGTTCTCTGTTACAAGTTTTAAATCCTCTTACCTTACAAAACTGTTCTCTGTTACAAGTTTTAAATCCTCTCACCTTACAAAACCGTTCTCTGTTACACATTTTAAATCCTCTCACTTTACAAAACAGTTCTCTGTTTCAGGAATGTATTCTGCATATCGTTGTCATTTGTCCACTGCAGTAAAGCAGTCATAACTTCTCTGGTATTTTAATATCTTACTGTTATTGGTTGAAATGTTATATACTATGACATTTGACTGGTTACACAGTCATACTAATTTTTTCATTAGCTTAGCTGATTAAAGGCTTTTAAATGATTTCATTTCATTGAATTAAGTTATAAATAATTAACAAATGTTTCTTAAAAAGGATGTGTACACTAGCTTTTTTATTCTGAAGAAGTTCTTTCTATCAATAAAGGACAAAAGCATTCAATACCAGTTTACCCTGTGTCTGTCTTTCCTATGTTCATATATATATATATATATATGCACACACACACACACACACACACACACACATATATATATATATATATATATATATATATATATATATATATATATATATATATATATATATATATATATATATATATATATATATATTTATATGTGTGTGTGTGTGGGGGGGGTCTACTTCAATAGACTGAAGTTTTACTTACCTGACACTGGAATTTCCAAGACGAAAGGACCGACAAATTCAGGAGACTGACATCCGGAACACTGACTGTTTAAGTGAACTAAGTAACCGCTTGACCATCCTGTTGAACTTTGCCCCTTACCCCTGTGGTAGTGCGATCTCAGAGTTGGTATATTTAGTTTGGGGGTGTGGGGGGTAATGTCCCCCACAAAGGGGGGTGTGGTGGGCAAAAACCCCCACATCTGTGGGTTTACTTTTGTTTGGTTTAGTTATTTTATTCGGGATGACCAAGCAGTTACTTACCTCTCTTGAAAAGTCGGTGCTCCTGATGTTGGTCTTCTGAAGTTGTCGATGCTTTCATCTCCGCCAAGTTGGAGTCGGGTAAGTGAAACACGTCTCTCACACACACACACACACACACACACACACACACACACACACACACACACACACACACACACACACACACACATACCAAATACTGAATAATATCACCCTTAATGGGCAGGGGAGAAATTTGTAAAACTTTACTTTTTTCTGAAGTTGGCTCAGAATTTATCCACTACAGCATCTGCTGTTAAATCAGCATTATATATTTTTAATTTAGTTATCAAAAGTCTACTACATTTAACTTTTCCATTTAGTTTTCTGATATAATTAAAGAATACCTTGTCAACTTTTATTTATTTCCATTTGTTAGCTATGATAGTCTGACTGTTTTTTTCAGCAGAGTCCTGAGGAGAAAAGGTCCATAAAATAACACAATTTATGATATAATTCTTCATATGGGTACATCACAAGTAAATGTTTGGTATTTAGTTGATACATTATGTACAAGAGTTATATACAGGTTACGTACAACAATAGGAAGTAAAAAAACAAAAAATAGTAAAAAACAAGAGTTAATTTAGGGAGCAGATAGTGGAGTTAAACGGAAGGAGGACAAGAGGAAGGGAAAGAAGGTGTAAAATGACATGATGAGTGGCAGGATGTAGAGACGACAAATAAGGCACACTTTAGTAGGTACTGTGTGCTTTTATGAATGCCTAAAGGCTGCTGTGGCAGTGCAAACATACAGTAATACAACAGCTGGTCTTTGGTAATGCATGGTATAGATAGTGATACAAATTGTTACCTTGTAACAGTCACTATGAATCTGTTCTGCTGCTCATGAAAACATGTTTCTTACCTTCTATAGTTCATTGATTTTATACAACAGTCACTCCCAGCAGCCCTAATAGCACAATATAATGAATTAACTTTGCACACTGAACATTTTAAATATTTGGCTAGCTATTTAAAGAACTGCTAATACCTTCCTGATAGTATCATAAAAGATAAATTTGTGAACATAGTTCAGCTTATTTTACATTTCAAGAACAGCATTTCTCTTATGTTTAGTGCCAAAGTGATTTATTAATGGGAACAGGGGCGTTTTTCAAATTTTCAGCTCATTGAATGTTCTGAAATCTGGCAAAAGCAATCAAAAACACTGGAGGTCAAAGAATATCTACATTACTTTGTGGGAGGCCACAGCAGAGTAGGGAATGGGAATTTTCCTTTTCCCCCTGATGTCCGATCTTGGAGTTGGTATTTATAATTAGCAGGGGGTGTGGGGATGCAGAGGGGTTGCCCCCTTGCAAAATCACTTTAAATGTTTGAATGTTAGCTTCCTTTTTCCCTTTTTTTTTCAGCATTTTAGTTTCAACTTAAATTTTTGTTCACGTAAGGTTTACAGAGTTTTGCATTCATGAATTTGCTCTTAAAACATATATGGAATTTTTGTCCCAGTGCTATTTGTCTTGTTGTCACCTCCCTACCTCCAGCCATGTTTAGTGCTATGATATCAAAACTAGAGTTCTGACTCAGGTAAGGTTTAAGCTACAGAGGTATAGTAGCTCAATGGGAATCCTATAAACCTGTACATACATGTCACATATGGCACATTCATATTGTATTTGAGAATCAAGTAAACAACCTCATTAGCACTGTTTACAATTATATATATATATATATATATATATATATATATATATATATATATATATATGGTACGCATAATAACATAGATAAATGGTGGTCATACACTCACAGAAATTATCACAAAACGTTAGAGAAAATATTACTGTCAAACCAGAAGGAAAGTCCATAAAAAAACTTCACAAATTATAAAAGATTATGACCATGTTCCTGGTCATAATCATTTATGTGTTTTGAAAACTGATTCATCTGTCAAATAGCAATTTTCTTGAAATCAATTTTTTTTAGACAGATAAACTGGTTATGGTCAGTGACCAGCTCTCTATTATATTTTGCAGTGTCTCACCTGCAGCTTCAGTAGCTCTTTAATATAAATGCTAGTGTTATCCCCTGTAACACGAGTATGTATTGTGGTGACTTGTACTATGATCTATATCATCAATGTATTGGTATTATTGAGTGTGTAAACTGTTACAGTGAATAGCATTACATTTCCAATGTTCACTGATGCTATACAGATGAGGATGTGTGTACAGTATAAGTGGAACCTCCTACCTTATGTTATGATACAGACATGGTTAAACTTTACTTTGCAGGTCTGAAAATCTAAATGGGGTGCCATAAAGGATGCCATGAAACTGACTTATTCTTTTCTGATTCTAGTTCTTGTAATTGTGTCTTTTCATGCACTCCTTGTTGCTAACATTACAAATGTTGCCCTCTGGTTTATTGTTTGCCCCTTGCCCACCTTCCATGTTGATAGACTGCTACCCAAGAAGACTGTTGTTGTAATTAAATCAAAAGGTGCTTCAGCAAAGTATTAGTTTAAGGGTGTGCACACTTATGCAACCAGCTTATTGTACAATTTTTATTTTATATATTTTTCCCCTTAACGGATTTGTTTTTCAATTGAATTGTACAGGTTATAGGTCACATTAAAGGTGGGAAAAGTTTTGAAATGATTTATTGTGGTCTCATTTTTTTATATCACAAAAACCTGACATTTTAACAGGGATGTGTACACTTTTTATATCAATTGAAACTGTACTTTCTACTCCTGCATTTCTTCAACTTCCTGAGTATCAGAATTCCTTTTATTCTGCAGCACAGTGCTAGAAAATCCAAAAGTCCTGCCTTTATTTTTGAAACAAATATCTTTGAAATTTCTAAGGTACTTTAAAACAGTTTGAAAAGACTGATTCTCTGAAGTTTCTTTTCCTGTTTCCATTGGTGCATGTTATGTGTTTTTCCTAATTACCAAAGGAAGAGTGCCTCTAGTGGTCAGAGGTAAACTGTGGGAGGTGATAAAATGTGGGCTATAAAGGGCTGTCACATGACCCTTGAGATTTTGGTGCAGTATACCAACAGGAAATAAGTTCCACAGAGGAGTTAATATACAGAAATATAAAACAGATGCACATACACTCACAGTTTTAAAATAAGAAATGTAGTAATCGTTGCCCATGATTTATACTTAACTAAATAACAAAGAAGAAAGAGATATTACGGAAACTATCTGCACTTGATAGAGTAGTAAAATTCCTTTTATTAAAGGTCAGACTCATTATTATTTAACTGCCTTGGAAAATTCAGTGGAAACATATTTACCATTTAAATAAAAAAGAGCAAGCCATCAGATGTAAGGAAATACATTACATAAATGTCTTGTTCTTTTATTTCCAGATGATGACGTCTGAGTAGAAGCAGAAGTAATGCATTGATTAGATGACTGCAATGTGGTTACAGAAAGACATATGCTTAGGAAATTCCTACCCATCATTCATATTTCATAACACTCATCCCGTTATGTTCATTATATGGAAGTAATGCTTTAATCTTCAACTCGACTGGAGTGACTAGGCATATCAGCTTCTGCATAGGAGTGATCCAGGGGTTTTTTTATGGTAAGGAACTTGCACAAAGTTATACAATAAGTGAGTGAAGACTGGGAATCTCAGCCCTGGAGCTGTGGTATATAGTGTTCTCACAATTTGATGCTCTAAATTTAATTTAGAAGTGAAGTGGACTAACTTACAGCCTTTTCAACCACAGTCCTTGCCAAAAGGGCAACAGTAAATGTGTATTTGTATATATTTATGGAGAGAGCAAGAGATAAACAGACTCTTTATTGTTGTCAGTCATTTGAGAGGTGGGTGGAAATTAGACTATCTGCAGAACTACTCATGTTGACTTGATGAGCACAGACGTATTTATTTATTGATTGACTGATTGATCACATTTAATTACTGGGAAAGTCCAAGTGGATGACAAAACAGCTTTTGAGTGGATGCCCAAAGAGATTACAACTAAAGGTCAGGATTGAACTTCAGACCCTTTAGCTGTGAAGTAGAAATCATTCCTATCAGCAATCATATTTGTTTACCTCCAATAGCTCTGAACTCCAGATAGGCTACAATGGTTATACCTTCATACCAGCAACAGAATGACAACTGATTTTCTACAGAGAGTTAAAGAATATTAGTTAAATGTCAATTTTAAAAGAAAATGCAGCTATGAGTATATCTTTTCAGAACTAACTTGCACATTTTCACCTGCTGATAGGATGTAAAGTAACTATCATATCTATATTACCAAATGCTGCCTCAGTGTTGTCCTCTAGTGGGCTGATATTCCTGACTAATGAAGAAAGAAATTCCTAAAGGAGCCAGGCTCTCTCTTGATGAAATGTGTACCTTTTTCCAACACATCTGATGATGCTTGGTAACATTATTTTTCAGATGGCTGGCTGCAAGGTATTGCAGCTTGTCAGTTTTCTGACAAAGCTGACTGAAGGTAGTAGCCTGAATTAATCTAATTAGGGAACAAAGCTAGCCTGTCAGCACACACACACATTTTTTTTTGAATAACCATCACTTACAGTGAAATACATTTGGTATAAAATACAATGGTTAATACAGTCTTATATGAAAATAAGAGAAACATTTGAAGATTTTTTTATTGCAGGCAGGTTTTGGCACAACATTGAACTGGTTGGCATCAGAAACTTGATGCAAAGGAAAATAAATGGATTACCAAACTTGGTGCCCTATTTAACCCAGGGCTTAATGAATATTTATGACAGAAAAAAAAATTTTTGTGGTGTATAAATACTGTCCAACATTACATGAATATTCATGAGCTTAAGGAATTGGATGTGTCTTGTCAACCAATCAATTGTTTTGATTCATTATATAAGACTTCGTTTTGGTTAGCTTTTTTGTTATACACTGAAGAAGGCCAGGTGAAATCCAGGCCGAAACCGGTCTGTTTTGTAAGCTTTTTATGAAGTCTCAAGTAGTTTCAATAAACTACTAATTGTGTCATGGCTCACTTGTTGCTGGCTTAGTTTTCACTTCTTACAACATTGAACTTGTCATAAGACTATAACAGAATGAAGCACATTCCAGAAAATAACAACACTGTGTGTGTTATGGTAAAAAAGAAAAAAAAAACAGTATAAACTCAGTTAGCTCTATATGAAAATTGTAAGTCTGATCTGAACAGATTATAGGAATGTTACATGAAAGCACTGATCATTAGAAAATTTGTGAATTTAAACAGACAGTGTACACATGATATGGCAGAAATGGTGTTTAAGATAAAGCCGATCCATATTAAAGGAACAAGAAACCAGCATGTGACTGTGCAGCAAAAAAAAAAACACACCAAATAACACAACAAGGCTCATGTAGTAACACTCTGTTGGCTTAAATAGTAGTGCCAGTCACAAACACGCTTGTGGAACATTCTTTAGTAACTAGGTCAGCTTAGCAATGCTAACTTTTCTCTTCAAAAGCTGTACAGCCTAGTACGGAAGTTGCAGGTTTACCAACACTTACCAGTATCTTAGAAACTTCATATATAATACCACAAACTCCAGTCTTAGTTCAAAAATCACTTATACTAAAAAAATAAAAACAAGAACATAAATACGGCTTAGCGATTTCTTCACAGACCTTGGGACTTCTTCAGAACTTTTGCTATGCATTTGTTGTATAGTTGTTTGATTAAACCTGTCTCTGATGTACTTGCAATAGTCTTTCTAAAGAAAGATGCTCTTGTAATTTGGATTTGAAAAGGTTCATTGTTTCCAGGTTGTATATATATCTTTTGATAAGGAATTTCAGGCAGTAAGGCCTATCTTAAAAAATACTGTGCTTACTACTGCTGCAGGAAATGGATTAGGCCATACCTGCCGCAGTTTCACATAAAATTGTTTGGTGGCTTAATTAATAGTCTTGAATCTAAATGAAGACAGAAGAGAAAAGTGTTTTTTTTTAACCGTGTTTTGCAAGATGATTGTGTTCTGGATGGAATGTTGAGTGATAGTGTGGAGGTCATATTCTAATGTAGGTAGTATGATTTTTTACTGCATGCTTTTTTGCCCCCATGCCGGCTGACAATCAAACCTCCCCAGTCATACCTGAGCCCATTTTATCAGGGCCATTTGGGGGCGTATCATTTAAGCAAACTTCATGGGGGATTTGTATCCTTGCTGGCATCCTGGCAATGAGAACATTATTGCTGTTGGCTTAAGCCCATCTTTAGATGGGGAGATGTGTGACCCACATCACAGTGACAGCCACTATAGCTTCATCATAAACATTGTTGATACAGAGGTATCTCCAGAGCTGTGAGGACTTGTAAACTCTGGTCTAGAAATATTTACACTGAAATAACCTAACAGAGATGTTCACTATGAGGGAGGGATGGGATGTAGGCTCCATATAGGGGTCCTAATAGCAAGTTGGCCTTTAGACTATTAAGATGTCACCCTGGCAGGAACAGCTTGTGTAATTTGTAGGATTATCCATGAAAATGTTGGTTTTAATGATAAAAATAAGTTCTTCACCATTTCTGAGTCTTGGTCTATTGTCCAAGTGAAGGTGATAGATGTTACACATACAGGCAGAGAAAAAATGGTCATTAGTAAGCAACTTGTTCTATAATGGTTTGAATGTGTGGCTGTTCTATAAGTGTCCAAGCTTCCAATGCTGTCCATCTATTTTTCAGAGTTTTAATATTGAACAGGCCTAGTTTTAAAAAAAATGAATTGCCCCTAGTGCTAATATCAATCATTTGTGGAGTGGAGAGAGGATGAGGGTTTGAATGACTTTCTCCTGACAAACCATGTTTTAGGTAGGAGAGATATTGTTTAATAAAAGGTATTTACCTATTGAGCAGATGCTTGTCATACCTGGTAGTAGGAAGGGGGTAAAGATTATTTTTATGAATGGCAGTTGAATGGGATGACACTTGATGAAGTGAGGGTTACAAGGCTGTCAGCAGCTGAAGCAACTTCAGTTTTGCAGAGCACTGATAAAGTGGCATAGCCCCCCCCCAAGATCATGACAGGTAACTGGCAGTTTGACACAAAAATGCTAAGAATGGTAATAAAGTGAAGATGGGGAGAACAGGGGGGGGGGTTAACAGGAAGAGCTGATATTACTGATGAGAAATGGCATAGAAAAGAAAAGAAAGGAATCCCTTGCTACCAAAATACAACTATAGAGGTTTAACAGAGATCAGGAAAAGGAAAAAAGATTGTTTAGCTGACCAAAACTACATTTGCAAATCATATTACGCCATGGAATAAAGGAGTAGCAAGATTTCCAAATACAGAAAGTTATACTCTTACTTTTACATTTAAAACTATCTTATGTAAAGTAGATGAAGTTTATGATGCTTAACAGAAGCAATTACACACACAACTTTCTAATCTATTAAATATTGTAAATGATAACTGTAATAAGTCATTACCGTTTTTAATGGAGCTATTAATATATTAATCACATCTATTTACATTAATCTATTATTAAAATCATTTAAAAATTACATTCATAAGAATTCTATTGAGAAATGGGTGTTATCTACATTCTCAACAGCAAATACAGATAATTTCTTTGAGAGTAATGTACATATAACAAGATGAAAGTAATGTACATATAACAAGATATTCAGTCTAGAATCCTATAACCTCATGTACTAGTCTGATACTGGTTTGATAGTCCAGATGGAATAAATACATTATCTGTTGATAAAATCATGTGTAAATTTGATTTGGACTCTGAAAATTGGCCATTAGTTTTTGGTGTAAGGACTTTGGAATCTGAAAATTGGCCATTAGTTTTTGGTGTAAGGACTTTGGAATCTGAAAATTGGCCATTAGTTTTTGGTGTAAGGACTTTGGAATCTGAAAATTGGCCATTAGTTTTTGGTGTAAGGACTTTGGAATCTGAAAATTGGCCATTAGTTTTTGGTGTAAGGACAAAAATGAAAGAAGGGAAGACACTGATAACACAAACTGAGAATGCTAGAATCACAGGGATATTAAATTATTTTTTCAGTTATAAACGGTAGCAGAGTTAAAATTTTACTAAAAAATACTGGGTGTGCTATTAATATTAATCATATAGATGGTTTTAATAATGTCAGCATCAAGGATTTAGTTTTAAGGTTTGTCATCTTAACATTGAAAAAACTGTCCTTGTAAATTTTTGGATAGAGTATTTACTACTCCTCGTGAAATAGCTAAAGTATTCTGAATTACTGAACATTCTTGCTGGAGGTGTACAAAGCCTCTTAAAGCAGATTGGTGCTGCATTTTTTTTAAATTGTAAACAAAGGAGTAAATATTCAGAGGATTTCCATTGTGGTCTGATGAATGGATGATACCTGACACTTTAAAATTAATAAATGCTCCAATTCCTGTTTGTGAAACTGTCTCATAGTACCCCTTGATTTGGACTTTATAAACAATAGTTGTTGTTGTTGTTGTTGTTGTTGTGTCTTTCGGCTTTTCCCGATTAGGGGTCGCCACAGCGGAACTCCGGTCCACTAATGATTGGCAGTAGATTTTTACATGCCGAGTTGCTGGCCCTGACGCGCAACCTTCAATGAAGGTACGCCCATTCACGCATAGTAAGGGAGATAATTACTTCAAACAGGAACAGTAAAATCCCACCAAACTTGAGTCTCTTAGACTGATTCCTATTATATGCCAGAAAGAAATGTGACTTTAAGTTTAAATAGTAAAAAAAAATAGATTTTGGATTGTTAACATCACTATTAGATCATTTAGAATAAATACATTTTTGGCAACACATTCAAAATGTATCTATATATAGAATTGAAAATGTGATTTATGTATTTATAGTTCCAAGGGCTTTCAATATATGGTGTTTCTTATGTCCTTCCTTGTTGTCAGCAAAGAAACTTTTTTTCTTCTATCACTACAAATTTATTTAAGAAGTGATTGTGCAGAGCAGAAAGTAGTGAAATTGTTTACATTGTGGTCACTTAGGGATGGGGTTGTTGTTAGAGGAATCAGCGTGGAGAGAAGAAAGGTTTAAGGCATAAATTACGATGAGGGAGAGAGAGAGAGAGAGAGAGACAGTTAGGAGCTCCCCTGCCAGTAGCAAGGGTAAAGAAATGGAGGTGGAGGGCTGCAACAGGTATGGTAAATGCTGCGAGGGACATGAATAATGTGAGTATGTGCCTGAAAACAAATGTCATTAGATGTCTGCAAATATGAACAAATATATATATTAAAAAAGTTAAACTGCTGCATCCTTTAATAATTCAGTCATACACCACAAGCAAGTAGCATCACTTTTAACACGGAAGACAATGACCATTGCACTGCTATGGCATTCAAATGGACGGCTGTTTTCAGCAGTTTGCTGAGTGTTGCAGTACTCTGCTGGGGATTTCATTAAAATACCTTAATATATGTTATATTGAGACTTGTTGTTTATCTAACCACAACTCACAGTGCCACTTGATAAGCTCTTTATTTCAGAGCTTACACTTTCTCTTAAGTTTTATTACTTCATTAACAATGAGGATGTGGTTGCATTTATAGGGACCAGCTGTGCATTTGTACACAGGTTTAAATCCAAGTGAGGTAATTAGGCTACAATGTATCCTCAACTTGGTCAGCAAACCACACAACACACATTATGCCTGATCACAGGAACAAAGAATACAGGATGGCACTGAAACCAGGCTGTTAGATCTCCATGTCATGAAGAGATTTAAACTGAAAGAATATATTTATTGATTTGTTGCCTACAAAGCAAAGTAGCTGAAACACTCAGCCGCATAGTTTGTGTCCATTTATGTGTGTGTGTGTGTGTGTGTGTGTGTGTGTGTGTGTGTGTGTGTGTGTGTGTGTGTGTGTGTGTGTGTGTGTGTGTTTGTGTGTGCATGTAGTATTGTTTGACTCAGTCAAGCTCCATTTCTTACTGTGTCACCCTGCTCCTGCCACTTAATGATTTTTTATTTCTAAGTCATACAATGAATCAAGCTATGGCCTGGCATACCTTTCCTTGTTGAACAATTGCCTTCTTTTCTTTATTTAAATAGTAAAATATATAATGTATTCACTTTCATGTATTGTTCTAAGGGTGTTACATAGCTTAATGTTGACAAGCACTGGTCTTTTCTTTAAAAACTGGATGTCACTTCCTACAAGAAATCAATAAACTTAAAAAGCAGCTGACAGTTTCAGTAAATGTAATATTTAAACTTATTTCAGCTTATATGTTACTGTATTTATAACACTCACTATGAGTCATAAATGCAATGTACATTAAATAAATAGTAACCAAGTCAGCAACAGCTGAAGAAATTCTTACGTACAATAGCTTTGGTATACTAATGCTATATGGTCTAAGGAAAAAGAAAGGCAACACCACTGTGTGTATATTATCTACTGAATACATGAGTTAATAGCATAGATATTCAAAGAACAGAAAATTTCAGCTGTAAACTTGGTGTCCTACTTGGCTTGGTAAATGCATAAAATGAATATTTCCAAATCATGGCCAGTGATAGAACAGCAAGAACAAGGGATACACTGAAAGGCGACTGGACACGTTTTATTCTAGATGCTTTTATGCATCCACTTATTTCATTTCATGTGATAATCAGTCTTTCTACAGTACCCAGTTTCCTTGTACTGGGAAGACAAGCTGTACATATTACAAATATGTCACTAATACATGTATCCGATTCTCAGCTGGGGTACCTTCGCTGTGGAGTCTGCATGTCCTCCCAGTGTTCGCAAGGCTTTTCTCTAAGTGCTCCAGTTTCCACCCACATTCCAAAGACATGCACTAGGTGGATTGGACAGTCTGAATTGACCATAGATGCAAATGTGTGTGCATGTATGTGGTATGGAAGACCAATTCTAGCAGGGATAGCCAGTCAGTGGTGTAAACATAGTCTCTAGATGATTCTCATTGTTGATGTGACTTCCTAAGTTCATGTGCAATAATCAGAAAAAAAGGTTTATGAGTGGAAGTATTGACATACATTCTAAAAACAGTTACTAATTTAGAGTGAAACCTTTATAAAACATTTAGAACATTTTGTGTATGCTATTTAATCTGAACAGTGGGTGAAGTTTTGAGTGTAACGTCTATAAATTTAACACTTATGTTCATGTTTTCAAGCTCTTGTCGGAGTTAAAAGAAGAAATATGAAGACTTCTGTTTTCCTTGCCTTTGATTCGAGATAGAAGATGCTGGATAGCATTTTAGAATATATATGCTAGGATTTTCCTTCCACGTCTAAATTATTTTGTCACAGATAGAACTGTACTGGCTTGCAACATTTGCAATGTTTTTCAAAAACTATTTTTTTTCCAGACACAGGATTGGTGGATTGCATGACGTGGCTAGTGAGTTTGTGATATTTGAAGTCTGTTAAACAAATATGAATTGAGGAAGACAATAAAATAACAGGATGCATTCAGCTCTCCTTCCACACCTAGTTTAGTCATTTTATTTGTCTTTTTATAGTCACTCTTATGTGCAGAATCGTAACCCTATTATAATGAGCTCACGGTGCGGCACACACTGTTCCCTTTTCTGTGTCTTTTTTATTTTATTTTATTGTTCTATGTAGCAACCAAATGCAAAGGTAAGCAGCTGAAATTTTGTTTTTTATTAGCCAAAATTCTCATCTTGCCATTGAAATGATACTGATTAGGTCAGATGGAAGTCATCTACTGAAGGTGTTAAAACATTATAAAATACACACACCGAGAAAGCTGATTTATGCTTGTGTTGTAGTGTGGCAGTCGGTGCATTTTACATCCTCATACTGTACCATATTGTACATCAGACAAGACTGTTACCCACAGTGTCATTTCCAAATATCCTGTGCTCTAAGACAATACAACTGCGATTTTTTTTAACAGTCTAGCAATACTTATTGCATTCCTTAAAATAAGGGTTTATTGATATTTTCTTATAAAAAACTGTCTAGGCTAATTATTTGGTTCTGCCCTCTCACTGACTGCTGAACAGGTCTGGACTTTTTCTGACTTCACCTGTTCAAAATAATATACTGATTTTACTCTTAAAAAATTTGGTTTTATATATGATACTGCCATATCTACCGCCATATCTACTTGTATCAATAAGGATTTATCCTTTATTCACTTATTTTGTAGCAATAACCAGAAAAACAGTAATTAGAAAATGTTAACTGGGCACGCTACCCTTATTTTCTGAATCCATTAGTTTAATAAGCATTGAATGTAATAATGAAATGAAAACTATTAAAGTAGTATCAAAATCATAAATAATAAATGTTAAGTTATGGTGTAAAATCTCAGATATACGTGAGAATTTTGAAGGTGGAACAATGTAATTTTCAATTACTATGAGCTTCTTATGAAGAAGTAACTTATATATCACTACAACTATCAAACTGATAAATAAACAAAATAGCAGTGTCTTCTTAGGTAACCACACTTTAATAAAACAATAAAATCACCTCCAGTTAGTACTTTCATCTCAGCTCTACAGAGACTTCTTCAGACTGAGGATAACTTCTACAAAATTCCTTTTTTAAAGCTTCAGTTGTCACATGGTTTAAACTCATCACATGATACATTCATTTTAAAATGTCACGTCCTCTTCCTTCCAACTTCCAAAAAGCTAACTTTGTGAAAATACTACAAAAAAGTTAAGAAAAACATTTAAAAATACACTCATGAAATAATTAATACATTTCCTAAAATACTTAATACATTTGAAAACAATTAAGAAACACACTTTCACCAACATACTACTACACTATATGTTTTTTAAAAAGTATTACTAACGTCTGAGCCTCTTTCTTTTGAAATGCATAACAAATTCCTCCCTAACATTTAAACCTGGTGGGAAGCAGGCATTAAGTCTGACCTGCTATAAGTATTCTAGCCAACCCAGCTCTTCTTCAATATTCATAACAATAGTATCACTAGGAAGGGCCACTACTACCAAGAATTTATTCTCTCTTTTACAATTTTTTAACTTATAATGTTTGCTTAAAGCATTCTTTTCATCCCCTCTCTGTATGGCATATTTATGCTCATAAATCCTTTTATATAGCTCTCTAGTTGTTCTGCCAGTATAAATGGATTTACAATCCAGGCAGGTTATTAAATATACAACATTTTTCGATTTACAATTAAAAACACCTAGAACTCTAACCACATTTTTACCCACCTTTATTTCTGAGGAATATGTGTATAGAAAGTTGCGCATATTACAATTAAAGCATCTTATCATCTCTCTCGTATTTCCTACTTCCTTTGGTTTATTTAGTTTATCTTGAAAGAAGTTCTTATAAGTTTTAGCCCTCTTCTGCACAAACTTTGGTTGTTCACCTATTTTGTTAATTATTTCACAATTTGTTTTAAGCACTCCCCGATTACGATTTATTACCATTTTTATTGCTCCTGAATCTGCACTATTTTGTATGCTCATTGCTGTTCTATACTTATATTGTGTCATACAAGATTCATTTCTTGTTTTACTTTTTTCTCTCATCTCTATTTGTTCTTGTAATATTTGCATTACTTCTTTTTCTGGATATCCTCTAACTTCCATCTTAGAACAAATATTCACCTCATTTAAAAAATCTTCATCTTTATATGTTAAGCTACTTATTCTACTTAACTGTCCCTTTACTATATTCATTTTGGTTTTCTTGGGGTGCAAACTTGAATAGTGTAAATAACTATTATTCTGAACTTCTTTCTTATAGATTTTAGATACCAGACTTTCTTTCTCTTTATATACTGTAACATCTAGATAATTGATTTCTTTCTTATTATAGTTTTGTGTAAAATGTAAATATCTGCACACATTATTCATATACTTAATGAACTCTTCTAGTTTGTCCAACGTTCCTCTCCACACTATAAAAACATCATCAATAAATCGCACAATCTTGACTATGCACTGTTTATACTCACTTTCTAATACATTTGCTGCTTCCCAGCCATTCATGAACATATTTGCGTAGCTGGGTGCTAGGGCTGCACCAATCGCAACCCCATTCACTTGTACATAAATTTCTTCATAAAAAGACAAATAGTTGTAATTCAGTACTATATCTATCATTTCCATTATTAAAGCTACTGTATCTGCTGAGAATTTCTTTGATTTCAATAATTCAATTCTCACAGTTTCCATCCCTTCTTCATTGGGGATGACTGTGTAGAGAGATTTTATATCTAATGTTACTAGAAAGTCTTCTTCTTCTACTTTTATTTCTTTTAATTTATTTAGGAAGTCAAAACTATCTCTTATATAAGTTTCACTTACAGAGACTACTTTTTGCAAATGTTTATCTACATATACTGACAGGCCCTCAGTTTTGCTACCTGCACTGGCTACTATAGGTCTTAGAGGAGGGTTGTTAAGATTTTTATGAATTTTAGGTATTCCTGATATCTTACTTTTTGGGGGGTTGATTGTCAATAAACTGTTCCTAACTCTCTCATCTATCCTACAAGTTAGGAATCGTTCTTCAATATATGCATCTATTAATGCATACCCCTTTTTTACTTCTCTCATATCAATTTTCTTATAATATTTAACATCTGTTAGTAATTCCTTCATTTTACTTTCATAGTCTGCCATGTCCATTGCTACCAAGGACCCACCTTTACCTGCTTTTAACAGCAGTAAATCAGTTTTATCTAACAAATTGTTAAAGCATTCTTTTTCTTTCCTAGACATATTAAAATAAATATATTCAGCCTTCTTTTCTAATACTTCAATTATCTGTGCTTCACATATGCTCAAAAACATTTCCAACTCCTTACATAAAGGAGGGTTATAACAGCTTGGTTTGTAAAGTAACACATCTCTTCTTTCATAATTTTTCAACATCACATCAAAATTTAACAATTTGACAGTCTCTCAGGCCATTTATTGTCTCTGCTTTATTTGGTCATTGAGCTGGTGCAAAGTTTTATCCTTTGCTGAGAGCTAAACATTCTTGACTTGAAAAACATAAGTAGATAAATTAATAATTTTAAAATTTACTGTACCTATGTTTTCCACGACTTTTTTTTGTCCCCAATACTACTTCTGATTTCCTTTCCTCACAAAGTCATTTTTTGGCTGTCAGTTATTTTTAAATTTATTATGTCCACTCTCTGCTGTTACCTGGGCCCAGGTTCTTTGCCCTTCATTAACTCTTTGATAAACATCCACAGCTTGTCGGCTCTTTACTGAATACATACTTTGTTTTTCTGCCCCCGTTCACCATCTTCCAGTATCTCTCTCAATTGTGGACTTGCTGTTGCATTGTTACAGTTCCTATTATATTCAAATTGTTTTTTTGTTGCTCCCGACTTGTTCTTTTTCCTTGATCCATATTCTGTTGGCCTTGTTTCATTGGTTTCTTTACTATTTAAGCATTCCAACCTCCTTATGGCATTGGTTTCCACTGCCTGTTGATGCCTCTCGCTCGTGGCTTCATTCACTTGTATGCAATTGCGTAAACATAGTCCATAGGCTGCTGCCACACCCCCTATATAATCTGTTCTGTCTCGTTCGTATTTTTTAAGTTTTCTGCTGCTTAACTGTTCATTAAGCTTGATCATGTTATCTTGCAGAATACTTATTTTACTATTGAAATTTTCTGTTGTGGTAATTTCCTTTAACATATTGTAGTTGTTTTGCATGTTCTCTGATAACACTGATGTTAGTTTTCTGTTGTGATTTAGTAACAGTTCCACAAACTGCAGTGCAGCATTCTGATTAAAAGTATATGTAATATTATGTAATATTTCACCACTCGACACCAGCAATACCGTATTATGTAATATTTAACCACAAAACACCGGCAATACCATATTATGTAATATTTAACCACTCAACACAAGCAATACTGTATTATGTAATAATTAACCACTCAACACCAGCAATACTGTATTATGTAATTATTAACCACTCAAAGCCAACAATACTGTGTTATGTAATGTTTAACCAATCAGTGCCAACAATACCATATTATGTAATAGTTAGTGACTCAGTGCCAACAATACGGTATTATGTAATATTTAACCACTCAACACCAACAGTACCATATTATGTAATAGTTAACAACTCAGTGCCAACAGTACTGTATTATGTAATATTTGTTTGGCAGAAAAAACACTCATTCATTCCTTCTCAAGTAAGTTCACATGTTGTATCACTGGCCTTTCTTTTCAGATTTTGTTTCCTTGTTTACTTAAGTCTTTGCTTTATACCTCTAAGTAAAGGTTCAGTTGTACAAGGTTATGTTTTGGCACTGAAGACTGATACAAACCATTACAGGATAAATTCATTCTGGAGACCTCAGGGAAAGGAAAAGAAGTTCAGAAAACAAGTCATGCAACGCCCTGAGATGCTGGCACCGTGCCAGTGTTGGTCTGCAAACACATACCTTCTCTGATAAAAGTAGATGTCTATGGGTATGTGGTACATAGTTACATAGTTATTCCTTTGCCACCATCAGTCAACTAGACCTTTAATATGGCAATCTCCTACATATTATATAATTACTTGTTACCTCCAATATAATTGCCAAGTTTAGTTTTAACAATGTTCAAGGTTTCTGTTTCCCTAATGATTATGGGAAAAATTTTTCACAATCTCAGTATTATTTGGATAGTAAAGCCATTCTTATTGTATATTTAATTAGTGTACTAAGTTTATATTTCATTGCTATAGGTTTATCTTTTAATAGACATGTAAACGTGCCTACTGCACAAAAATTGATTCTTCCTCCACAACAGATGAAATAATCCCCTATATAAAATTTAATATTAAATACATTCCTTAAAAAATTATCTTACACCCAATTCATGATTTTAAACAATGCTTATTGGGCCCCCTCTAAATTAGCCACTATCCTTCTGACTTCCGCACCATCCGGACACATATTATCTAGAGCTGTAAATATGTGACTCATATATGTCCACACTTACAAAATAGGCTCATTGAACTGGGTCACAAAAATATTAGCATTACAAGAAATTTCTCCATCTTAAATATCCCTCCAAAAATATATATCACACAAGGATTCATAATCCTTAATTACAATTTTTATGTTAACCAAACTATACTTCACACAAACCTGGCTCAACAGTAGGAAAATACGCTGGTCCTCATTCAAATAAATGGTTAGAAGTCATCTCAAAGATTTTAAACTTACACTACAGTTTAAGAAAATAATTATTTTAATTGCTTGCGCTTAATTGTGGACATTATAAAATAAAACTTATGCACAGTGCACATGTTCAAAACATTTCTCTAATATTAATTCTAAATGTTTCAACTTCTCTTTTTATTCCCAAAATACAAATTTACAATGAACTATTCTGTCTCACTTTAACTACCCATTTCTTGGTTTTCTTTCCCTTTTGTTCTAAATAAGGGAATAAATTAAAGATAATTAATTCTCTCTTTTTTATTTTTAAGCATGCTTAGGATTTTGTATGCAGTTCTGCATAGTTTTAGATGGTTTGTGACATATAGGTTGTATTTTAGTTTTAATATTACCTTTCCTACTTGCATTTTGATCTGTTTTTTACTTGTATCTTTATTTGAAGTTCTGTTAATATTACCCTTCCTACTTGCGTTTTGATCTGTTTTTTACTTGTATCTTTATTTGAAGTTCTGTTAATATTTGTTCTGAACAACTCCCCTTTTTCACATTCCTACACATGGATCTTTTAATTAAAGACATAGAGCTTCCTTTAATATTTCTTCTGTAGAAAGCCTAAATGCTAAATGATGCCATCTGCCAAATTTTCAATTTTTGAGATATTAATATTTACTGTTCTATTGTTAATTTGCAATTGTATAAATTATTAATTTTCTTTTGCTGTATGACTGTTTCCTGTAAATGTTTTATTTGTATAGCTTGCCGGAGCTTTTCTCCCCAGGCCTCTGCTGAAAAAGGGCTATTTAGCTCAGTCAGACAAACCTGACCAACAAATGTAAAATAAATAATACAACCTTCCTATGTTGAGGGAGGCATTTCTGAGGGCAGCACAGAGGACTGCAAAGAGGAAAGAATCACTCTAATGAGCCTGTGCATTTCTACTAGTTATTTGATTTTAGCCCGTATAAGCCCCACTGCACATTCTAGTTCCAGATGTGCGTCAGAGGTACTTAAACATCTTTTTGATGGCTATCAATACTTCTGAATTTTAAGAAATGCATAATGAAACCTTTAAGTGTTTAATCATAATTAAACAAATGCCTGCATCTATATACTTAGTTGTTGCAACAGCATATAAGAAAGTAAATACATTCTTTTTAGGATGATTTTATTAAATATTCAGCAAGTAATCTCCTGATGCATACAGCTGGCCACAAGGGCCTTTTTAAGTCTAGCCATATATCCCAAATCTCTGACAAGTACTGATACCCTTGATAAGTGTAAGCATGGGCCTGGGAGATGAACTATTTACAGGTTACCTGTTTACATCAGAGACATAGGTGCCAAACCAGGGATGAATTTCCAGTTTCCCATCCAATTGTCCAAGTTGCACTTGAATTGGATTAGGGAGGAATTCTGCTTCACATGGATAGGGAGCCTGTTCCATAGATGGGGTAGTCTCTGGGATACGTACCTATCTCTCCAGCAGGTCCTATTTATATCACAGGCAAGGTTTAAGTCTTTAGAATGGGTAATTCTGGTACTGTTTGTTTTGTGGATATGCAGGAGTTCCATCAGAGTGGGGTCTGGCAATCCCCTGTATGCCAAGCATAGATCTCACCTCAAAAGCCTGTAGAAGGGATAGGCCATTGAGGTGGTCTGCATAGGACATATTACTTATGCCCTGTATTCTTTCAGTGATGAACCTCTGTGGACGTTCCAGTTGTTAGATATGCCTGGTTAGGTACATACCAAAGGGGACACTGTACTCGATGATAGGTCTAATGAATGCCAAATACAGAGGAACAATGAGTTCCTTGGACTTAGATGCCATACCTTTGTTTATACGTTGTGCAACATAGAATGATTTCCTCACCACTGTAGACACATGATGATTAAAGGCTAGATTACTATCTATGTGTGCCCCTAAGTCCCTGACTACTGGGTCAGCTCTAAGGGGTGTGATGTCAGTATGATAGTTACCAGGGATAGATGGCTTCCCACAGGATACTATTATGCATTTATTGGCATTTAGTTTCAGTCCATGACTCTGACACCAGTTGTTTGTCTGTGTCAGCGCTCCTGGAGAACATTTCTGTCAGTGTGGGATTCAATGACAGCTCTTAATTTGCAATCATCTGCAAATTTAGTCAGCCAGAGACCACTGACATTGGCGTTGACTTCTGAGAAGTAAATGCCAAAAAGGAGAGATCCAAGGACTGATCCCTGAGGGACTACAAGGCTATAACAATCCCCATGAGAAGGGGCACATCCAATTAAAATGTAGAAATGGTGGTTGGTACCAAGTGTCCCCTGCCCTTTATGACCAGTTGTTAATACCCAAAGAAAAACATGCAGAACAAGGTGCTCAGTGATTGCTCAACTCTCAGCTCCATGGTCAGTAACCCAATGATGATGCACAAATGTGTGCTGGCGTATTTCAATGCTCACTCACATATCCTTACAGTGACCATATTCCATAGTTCTCTCACACCCAAACATATTCTAAATCGGTGACGGAAACTGTTTTATGTCAACCAGTTCATGATCTATTTGTCTAATACTGTTCTTGACAAATGATACTACAGTGACCTATTTTACCAAGTCTAGTCTGGCTTTTTAAAAGCTCATATTATAAACCGAATGTTAAAGCAGTACAAATGATGCTATCAAACAAGCATGTAATGACTGAGTGACAACCTCCAAATGTTGCTTAATCCATGAGAGAGACAAATGTTTAATACTGGAAATTATAAAGAGATTTAAGAGGAGTCATGGATTTTTAAATGTTGCTGTCTTGGTGCAAAATTAAAAATCATCTTTTCCTAATGGCTTTCGTGGTGATTTTCTCTAAGTGGAGAAGGGAGAAAAACAGACTGTGTGTTGGAAATTGGGGACATTTGTTCTGGGTGGTGTTCACTGATCCCTGATTTCCACACCTTCACAATTCTTCTTGCACCTTAGAGATAGAAGCCAATGTTGTTCTTGACCAACAGGGTTATTGCTTGATTGTAAACTTGGGGAAAATACAGACTGATCAGCAGGAATTCAGTGATTTGTTATTCTAACTGGTAATTAAAAAAATCCTTTCATTTACAGTATGAAATCTTTTCTTACAATTTTAGTATTTATTTATTTATTTTTTTTTTTTTGCATAATATCAAAAATATACACCCTTTCTATACTGATGAATTCCTTTTAGTATTACTAATATGACCTCTGTTAGGATCTGTCTCTTTGAACTAAACATTTTTTATTATTTTTACAGAAAACAGAATGTTTTTCCAGAGTTTACTAGTAAATCCATTTTTGATACTTTTTTCAAGATATCTGCAAAAGTACCAATGCATGGCAATATGGAACTTTTCCTATGCACTTATATGTGTCTCTTTGTATCATTTTTTTTCTCCATAGCTAAAACTATAATCTTAAAGAATATGCTATTTTGGAGCGCCTTTTGTGTGGAGTCTGCATGTTCTCCCTGTGGTCGAGTGATGTTAAAGACATGCAGGTAGGTGCGAGCATGAATGGGCATGCCTTCATTGAAGGTTGGGTGTCGGGCTGGCAACTCGGCACCGTAAAATCCACTGCCAATCATGAACGGACCGGAGTTCCACTGTGGCAACCCCTAATCCTGAAAAGCCGAAAGACTTTATTTTATAGGCCGTGGTGGTGCAGCAGTTAGCATTGTTGCCTCACAGCAAGAGGTTCTCCCATTCGATTCTCGGCTGGAGTGCCTTCTGTGTAGAGTCTGCATGTCCTCCCCACAGTCGAGTGACGCTAAAGACATTCAGGTAGGTGCAAGCGTGAATGGACGTGCCTTCTTTGAAGGTTGAGCATCGGGCTGGCAACTCGGCACCATAAAAATCCACTGCCAATCATGAGCAGACCAAAGTTCTGCTGTGGCAACCCCTAACCAGGAAATGCCAAAAGTTCATAGTGACATATATGTCTGAATCCTGAATTCTTATTTCTGTGATGTAATATTACCCTACTGAATCTTCTCTATCATAGGAACTTAAAGGCACGTCCACCATCATCAACACCACATCATTTGTAAAGTGTGTATATCTGAAAAACTAACAGGATGTATGATGTAGATGAATCCAAAGGGGTCAGCATCTTCACACTGACAACAAGAAGTGCCCTGCAGATGAGCTATTGCTGCATGTCCCCTGAGTTTACAGCTTGGTTGAAGCCCACTGTTTGTACACAGCAGTGCTGAAAAGCCTTTCTCCACTGCCAGAATGCAACAGTTGGCAAAATATCACTCACCCATCCCTGTAGCTGGCTCCTTAGGAAAGCACTTGAACCTGGGTTTTCCATGTCATAATCAGGGCTCCATTAGGGACACCATGGGGACAGCTACAAGCCGTATATTTTACTTTATCAACTGTAGCCTTCTTATCTTCCTGACAGTACAAACAGTTACTGTATGTGATTGGCTGCTGTGCACACAATATTGTTATTTAATATGAACAATCCTCATGGTTAAGCTGCACTGGACATCATTTCTAATATTTTATATTAAAGGCAGGTAATTATATACTGACAATATATAGTAAACCACCTTTTAACACAGTAAATCAAATATGTTTTCAAATTCTAAAATACTTACACGTCATATCAAGAGCTGCTGTTGGTCCAAACTTATCTAAAATCAATCCTTATGGCTCTCCCAAAGATCCTGGGAGGTCCATTTCTAACTTGCTAATATTGGAAAGTGTGTATGTTTATGATTAGGCTGCAACAACTTACGATAAACTTTTTTTAGATCTGAAGAAGCCTTTATTTAAAAGGTGAAAGAACCCTTCTTTCTGTTTTTTACTGTTTATTGTTTTTAATCTAATTTTTTTTACATACTTTACTAAATATGGAAAATGGAAAATTAAAACTATTATACTATAAAGCAAAAGGTTTATGTATAAGAAAAAAATGTATGGATTACTTTGCCAACTTGAAGTGGTACCATGCTTCTTTTACAGATTTTTTTTTAACAAATCACTGTTTCATTCCTTTGTTTTGTTCATTGTAATAAATAGTTGTTTTATCAGTTTTATTTTTTTATTTATTTATTTGTTAAAACAATAAATCCATCAGGCACCAAATGCTTTTTTTAGGAACTCTGTCAAGTTAAATGACTTAGTCAGTCACACATTAAGAAACAACAAATTCAGAGAATCAAACTTTAGAACTATATGATGAGGTTTGCCAGTAATTTATATCCCTAAACATTTGCATTAAACTGCCAGAGTAGGTTGAAATAAGGAGCACATGAGGTGCTGAGCGGTAACCATGGGGACTTAGTTTTGATTTGCACAGTTTGCATGCTTTGAGATTAAACCATATTGTTAAACTTCTGTATTTGATAGGGAGCTTCTGAAAGCAAGGCTCTGTTGAGTCTTCTTTATTTCTGTCCAAAACATATTAAATTAAAAAAAAATAATTTCTAAACTCATTTTAAAAACGGAATAACATTTCAGATTTTAATATCCCTTGGAGTGTCCATCCAGTTTAGATTTTTTTCAGTGGAATTAACCTTATTTAATGTGATTTGTACATGAAGCTAAGCCTGTTGTTTAATTTGGCATCTCATTAGCAGTGGAATTTAATCAGATGTGGTAAATGTGGTAAACAGAAACAGCTGCTAACTTGCATGTTTATTTCATGGACTTTCATAGCAAATCCTGACAGATTTGGGAGCAGTGTGAAATGAATGACTCTATAATGCTAACAACATAACTATGTGCATCTTTCATTTAAAATGTCATCATATAAAGTAGTACAGCCAAGAATCTTATTATAAAATGCAGACAGAATGGAAAGTAAAAGTATAAAGACATTTAGTGAATCTGAGCAACCTGCCAAATCCTGCTTGGCAAATGATTTTTGAGCAGTAATAGACAACTTAAATTAACCCAATACAGCCTGAAATATTCTGACATACCTGTAAAATAGGGGAGAAGTTGGACTTTGTTTGGGATTTGAACCCAGGTCCTTTAGCATTCAGATGCTATTTCCTCTTATCATGGAAAGAAGACAGTCCTGGGTTCAGGATGGAGTTGTAGCCCATATTTCCTTTCATATTTATTCATGACTTAAACTGTCTCTGACAGATAGATTAAGAATGTCTGCATGTGTTTCTGTAAGTTTACCTTTGTAATAAGGGTTTAATTCCATCAGCCTTCACTGTCTAGCTGTGTGATTCTGAGCAAGTAACTTAACCAGACACCGCTCGTGGGCTGAGTGTGAACAAGGACCTTGTAGATCAGTGCTTTACCCCAGAAAAAAATACAAATAAAATGAAATAAAATATAACTTGGAGCAATCTATTTCTGTAAATAAAATGGCTTTGTTAAGGATGTCTGTTAAAATATAATTCACGGGTCTCTGATAGGCCAGAAAACGAATGTGTTATTTAGTTATTAACATGAAATGCTAAAAGGCCAGTCTATCATTCTGTACTGTATTCCTTCATGATCCGTCATTATGGGGCACTGTTGGGTCACAAAATTATATAAAAGTGTTGTTTAACATAACTCTGTTAAAATTCTATAGAGCATCCATGTTCCAGTTTGTAAATTCTGCAACTCTGAGTTAGACACTCACCTTTCTTGTGCTCATAGGTTCATAGGTTCATATGTTGGTACTAGGCTATCGGCCCTAGGGCCTATACAAGCCTAGCCATAACAATTCCCTGGCTATTTCTTCCAAAACTATTTACTTTCCTGGACCCCTGTCTAGCGTGATCCCCGGGGTGAATTTCCTTTCTCCCATCCAATCATCAAGGTTCCTTTTGAAGAGGGCCAAAGAGGCACTCTGCTTGACATGTATGGGCAGTCTATTCCAGACTCTGGGAGTCTCTGGGTCAGGAACCTATCCCTCCAGCATGTTTTGTTTATTGTAATGACAAGATGTGGATCCCTGGAGTGTGTAGCTCTGAGGGATTGGGATGTCTTTAAGTGTAGCATGTCCAACAGCTCTGGGTTTGACATGGCCTTGTATGTTAAGCAGAGCTCGCCTCGAAGTAGACAATATGTGACAGAGTATAGCTGGAGTTTTTTAAGGCGGTCAGCACAGGGCATCTGTTTTAAGCCTGTGATTCTTTTAGTGAGGCATTTCTGCGGCCTTTCCAGTTGTTGCAGATGTCTTGAGAGGTACATACCAAGTGGGGCGTTGTATTCTATAATGGGTCTAATGACGGATGAGTACAGTGGGACAATGACCTCCTTTTTTCTGGATGAAAAGCCCTTAGTGATGAGGTGTGCCACATAGAAGGATTTCCTGACTGTTGTGGCGATGTGGTTATTGAAGGTGAGACCACTGTCCACCTGTGTCCCTAAGTCTCTTATCACACTTTCAGTGTTTAGTGTACTGCCACCTATGTGATAATTCATGGGTACATGTTTTTTCCCAAAGGGGATAACTATACATTTCTTGGCATTGAGCTTGAGCCCATGGCTCTGGCACCAAGCATCTGTTTCTGTAAGGCCCTTTTGTAGAGTATCCACATCACTTGGGGATTCAATAACGGCTCCCAGTTTGCAGTCATCTGCGAACTTTGTTAGCCAGAGTCCCTTAATGTTGGCCTGTACTTCAGATGCCAAAGAAGAGAGGTCCCAGGACTGAACCCTGAGGTACTCCACTTGTCACTTGTCTGGAGCTGGATTTGGAGTCAGCTACTTTTACAGTGTGGGTTCTGTCAGTAAGCCAGTTTTCAACCCATCGAGTGACATAGGGATTAATGCCCAGCTTATTAAGTTTATCTATGATTCCAGAGTTGGGGATGGTGTCAAAGGCCTTGGCAAGGTCCAGATAGGCTGTGTGGACTGCCTTACCCTCGTCCACAGCTCTGGAGACTGATTTGAAGAAGGCAATAAGGTTCAGGAGACAAGATCGGCCCTTCACAAACCCAAACTGGGTGGGGTCCAGTGTTTTAAGGTTGCCAATGTCTTTGTTTATAAGTTCCATGATAATACGTTCCATGGCCTTGCAGATCAGGCTCATCAGACTGATGGGGCAGTAGTTCCCGGGATCCAAGGTAGATCCCCCCTTGTGGAGTGGGATAACTGTAGCTGTGCGCCACTCAGTGGGCATGAAGCCTGAGGTGAGGGCGTGATTAAACATGACACTTAGGTGAGGTGCCAGTTCATTTTGTAGTTCATGTAGTACACAGCCCGGGATGTCATCTGGTCCCATGGATGCTGTATTCTTAGCTTTGGAGAGTGCGTTTTTTTACCTGTGTAGCCATTATTACTGGAATTTGGCAATCTTCCAGTATTGAGATGGGCCATTTAGGGGGGTGAGAGGGGGGGTGAAGTTGGCACTGAATCGATTTGCCAGGATATTGGCAATATCCTTGGGATCAGTATATTTAATGCCATTCTGTTGTAGCTCAGAGTAGATCTGAGCATTGCCATTTAGATTCTTGACATAGTTATAGAATGCCTTGAGGTTGTCTTTGGAATCTTTGGCAATTTTATTTTTGTAACTAGCTTTGGAGGATTTTATGAGGAATCTCAGCTTCTTACTGAGGCTGGTAAGGGAGTTTTTTGCAGCCTGGGATTTTCCTCTTTTCTGCAACAGTTTTTTCCTTTTGTTGTAAAGTTTGTTTATGGCAGGGAACCACCAGATTGGCTTCCTTTTTTTGGATGAGGGCATCTTGGTTCTATTTGGGATGGCACGATTCATGCATGAGTGTATGTGCTCGTACAGTGCCTTTGTGTAGGATTCAGCAGTTGAACTTTCAGTTCCCGTCTGCATAGGTGTCATGAAGTTTGAAACTTCTGACTTGAGTAGCATGAAGTTGGCTTTGGAGAAGTTTTTTTATGGAGGTTTCCTTACTGGGGGGTGGGGGTGGAATGTGGATGTTAAGGGTGATTAGCTTATGGTCAGACCTGACTAACGAGGGGGTGACCATAGGTGTGGAGCATCAATTTCCCATGTTGGTAATGACCAGGTCTAGGATATTGGAGCCCCTGGTGGGACTATGGATTAGTTGATCCAGGCCGTTGGAATTTATGAATTCCAAGAACCGTTGGGCAAAGGTGTTGGTACATGAGTAGTGTTCCCAGTTAATGGCAGGGTAGTTAAAATCACCCAGTATTAAGGTGTATGGTACTATCTTAATATTTTCCAGTATGTTTAGAAAGGTATAGTGAGAATCTTGGGGTATGGTGGGAGATCTGTAGCAAGCTACAATTTGGATTGCAGTCTTACCTAATGTTAGTTGCACCTGGAGAATTTCAGATGCATTGTGTTGGGCAACTAACCTGGTGGTGTGAATATCCTTGGTGAATATGGACACTCCTCCACCTTTAATGTTTCGATCCTGGTTTGTTAGCCAAAAAGTGTGGTAAGAGTTGTAGCCTGGTATTGCAGGGGTGCTCTCTGGAGCCTTGAACCAGGTCTCAGTTACTGCACAGATATCGATGTTCTCCATTTTTAGGAGTGCCACGAGAGAGTACATTTTGAGGTTTAGACTTCTATCATTGAGTAGCATTACCTCCAGATTTTGCATGCTTGTACCTGTTACGGTGGTGGTTTTGTCCTTTGAGCTTTGCCTAAAAAAGGTACTATAGGGGTGGCAAGAGCCTTAGCCAGTAACCTGAATCCCAGGGGCAACAGGTTCAGACCATCTCTGGCAAAGCATCGTGGTCTGTCAATCATGTCGTTCCAGGCAGACAGATACTGGATCCCCTTTGCTCACAGGTTACCCTTGGAAATGAGAAAATGTTGGCTTAGATGGGTCATTAAGCTACTTAAAATCAATCAACAAACTGTAAATTTTAGAATGGGTATTTGTACTATGATTTTTTTTCTTAATGCATACACTGTAAAATTCCTTCTTATACTTAACTGGAATTAGTACACTTTTCTAAAGCATATTGATAACTTATTATAGAGAATGTGGGTGTGTAGTTTGGTGGGGAAAAGGGACAGCCCTCCCAAAAGAGGAAATGTCTTTATAATGTGTTTGTATGTTTTACTGGAATATTGTTATGAAACAGTGCAATTTACTACAAAAGGATTCAGAGAACCACCTTTCACAGAACTATCTCATAACATGCAACAAAATTATTTTTCATTACCTCTGTCAGTAACACTGTTCGTTTACTGTGCAACTGCAATGATTATGACTATTTTCATTGCCCTGTCCAAACACTTACACGTGTTCTACAGCAGATACTTTTACTTATTCTAGCTTAAATTTGACATCATATTAATTCAAGAAATTTCATCGTTGGTTACACAGCAAATGAGCAGTTCAATTGTTTACTCCTCTAGAGATCATCCAATAGACATAAGCAAGCACCAAATTTGTTCTAACAGCAGATCTTGAATAGTCAGAAGAAGTATGGCTGCCCTCTTAATTCATGGAAATGTGTCACTCTGTTGGCTTTTGTTGTATGTTAAACTCTCCTAGTTAGTGGCTTTGACCAACTGTTGACTTCAGTTAATTAAATATTAGAAATGCTGGTTTAGGTAATGCTCATCCCTGAAGAGACACTACTTTAAGGATGACATTTGAGCTAGTGGTACAAACATTACCTTACAGTTTGTTTGATGAAATTCACTTTCACATAGCTAACTCAACTTCACCCCCCACCACTCCCAAGACCAACTAAACGAGAGGGAACTGAAAGAATATTAATACCAAAGGAGTGCATTATCATAGATTTATAAGTTTGCACTAGGCTATTGACCACTAGGGCCTTTTTATGGCTAGCCATGCATCCCAAATCTATGACAAGTTCTGGTGCCCTTGGTAAATGTAAGGGACTTGGGAGAATAACCACTTTCACACAGGGGTCTCAGAAATTAAACATTTACAGGCCATCTGTGTCCATTAGAGACATAGGTGCCAAAGCAGGAATGAATTTCTAGTTCTCCGTTCAGTTGTCCAAGTTACAGTTGAATAGGTTTGAAGAGGAACCCTGTTTCACATGGATGGGGAGCTTGTTCCAGAAAAGGAGTAGTCTCTATGATACATACTTGTCTCTCTGGGATGCATACCTGTCTCTCCAGCAGGTTCTATTTTTATCTCAAGCAAAGTTTAAGTTTTTAGAATGGAATTCTGGTGCTGTTTGTTTTGTGCATGTGCAGGAGAGCCATCAGGCTGGGGTCCAAAGATGCCATGTATGCCAGGCATAGCTCTCCCTCAACAGCCTATAGGAGAGAGAATACGGGGATGGGGCCTTGAGAAGATCTGCACAAGACATGTTATTTACACCCTGCATAATGAACCTTTGTGGATGTTCCAGTTTTTGGATGTGTCTGGTTAAGTACATACCAAAGGTGGAATTGTACTCAGTGATAGGTCTGATGAATGCTGAATACAGTGGAACAATGACATCAGTGGACCTAGATGCCATACGTTTGTTTGTAAGCTGTGCAACATGAAATGATTTCCTCACTATAGTAGACACATGATCATCAAAGGACAGATTATTGTCTAAATGTGTCCCCAAGTCCCTGACTACTGGGTCAGCACTTAGGGCTGTCTTGTTAATATGGTAGTTATCATGGATGGTTAACTTCCATTCCTTGGCATTTAGTTTAAGTCCATGTCTCTGACACCAGTTATTTTTCTGTGTCAGCACTTCTTGGATAACATTAGCATCAGTGGGGGATACTATGACTGCTCCTAATTTGTAGTCATCGGCATATTTGGTCAGCCAGGGGCCCTCGACATTGGCCTTGACTTCAGAGAAATAGATTCCAAAAAGCAGTAGTTCCAGGACTGATCCCTGAGGAACTTAGCTGGTGACTGGCCTCTTTGTAGAGGTAAACTCCCCGATTCTGACTTCCTGTGCCCTGTATTCATGCCAACAGGCTATCTACTGGGTGGCATAAGAGGTATTACCTAACCACTTGAGTTTGTCAACAATGCCCGAGTGGGGTATTGTGTCAATGCCTTGGCCAGGTCAAAGTAGGCCGTGTGCACCATTTTGTCATCATCCATTACTTTGGTGACCTTCTCAAAGAAATCCAACAGGTTAGGTAGGAATGACCTGCCCTTGAAGGAAACAAACTGAGTTGGGTCCAGTGTCTGAAGGCTTCCTATGTCCTTACTGATCATTTCCATGATATTTCCATAGATGGCCCGCTTTTGAGCAGGGGTGATGATGGTTGCTTTTCTCCATTTGTGAGGGATGAAGCTTGTTTGGAGGCTACGGTAAAACAGTGATTCTAGACAGCCTGACAGGTCATGTTTTATGCTATTTAGAAGGCAGCCTGGGATATTGTTATGGCTCATCAATGCAGTATTTTGGCATTAGACAGAGCACTGAGGACCTGTTACCTATTGATAGTTGGGGGAGGTATTTTTGATGGTATTTCCTGAGGGGAGGCTGGGAGAGGAAAGAGGGGTAAAGTTAGAGCTGAATTTGTCTGCCAGTAAGTTTTCTATATCTTCTGACTTAGTGTAGGTGACTCCATTAACAATGAGCTCTGCACAGAATTGCATATTGCCTTTCAGGTTGTGGACATAACTAAAGAATGCCTTGTGGTTGTCTTTGGTCTGGGAGACTAGATTTACCCAAATTTGGCTTTGGTAGACCTTATTTTTTTCTCTGAGTTTTTTTAGTTTGATGAGACTGCTTTTATCCTGCTGGGTGCTATACCACCTATTTTTTGCCATAATTGTCTTCCTTCTGTTATACATTCTACTGATGTAATTGCACCAGGGTGGAGTATTTTATGAATTCGTTTTGTACTTATGGTTGATGGGTACAGCTGCCTCTTTGCAGTTATTAGCATGCTTATATAGGGTTTCTGTGAAAAATCTGCAAAGGCAACAGCGTTCTCGGGTTTGGGGGGGCTTGAAATTTTGCCAGATTGTCACTTAATAATAGGAAGTTGACATTAAAGTAGTTCTGGAATGTTCCAGGGTTGTTTTGGGTTCTGGGTTTTATGTTTACTTCAAAGGACACCATCTTGTGGACTAACCTTACCAGAAATGACATTACACTAGAGGGTGTGCAGTGTTCTCCCATATTAGTGAAGACCAAATCCACTGCATTGGTCATACAGGCTTGAACACTACTTCTTAAGTATTTGTGCTTTTTATTATTTTTAATTATTCAGGGGTTACCTATCTAAATCAAGATTTTTTGATATAATAAAATGTATAGTTCTCTACCCTCCCTGTGAAGTAAGACTTCCTAAAGGCAGTCTTGCATTATCTCTTTTCCAGATCACAACTCTTTCCTTTATTGTCACTTTAAAATGTGTATATTTTGTCTGAATTTCATCTAGTAGATTGCATAGCCATTCATTTATTTCACAATGAAGGCATGTTTCACCTCCCTGCCCATCCTACACAATGCACCACTGCTTTTTAGGGACTCTGCTCTTCATTAAAATCTACATGATCAGCCCAGCATGTACCAAAAGGCACTTAAATCAAGAGAAAACCCTGGCAATATGTATAAGTCTAAAAAGGAATTCAACCAGCCACCATAAATGCCCAAAAAGTGCTGTTTATTCAAGACAGTTAAGTGCCTTTATACTTACTTTGTATACAACGTCATCAAAACCACAAACTTAGAATAAAAGTCCCCTTAAATATTCATTATCAACAAATCAATTAGTAATAAAACCAAGGCAAACTGTTTAAAGGCAAAGTATACTGAATCACAATCTGAGACTGGGACCATATCCACAAATAAATAAAAAATAATAAACAGTGTGTGGACATATATAAATAATTGTACAAAAGAAGCACACAGGACCAATCATGGGAAAACCAAGTGCTTTAATAGTAAGGTTAGCACTTTCATGCCATATATGGCACTTCTTCAGACCATTAAAATGAAAATGGATTCACTCATTTAAATACAGTAATTAAAATCACACGATTAAAACCATCCAATAATGAAAAACATCCTGCTGACATAGTAACACATAGCCAAAAACTCATTCATAAAAAGTAAAAAAGAGAGCCCCTCCCCCACATAGAAACCACAACAGTAGCTTAATCATTTAAGCAAACTACAAGATTTCAAGAAAGGTCTCAAAAGTAACCTTGCCATTGAGGCCAGGGTATTTTTCAGCCTGTAACCTAATGGTCCACTGAATTTCATGTTGTTCTGTAATGTTCCTAAGCTCTCCAAACTCTATGCTCTCTTGCGAGCATTCTATAACTCCAAACTTAAAAGAATATGAAATGTCAAAATCAAGAATGTGCTTGGTAAGTGCATTAATTTCATCAAGCCTACAGATTGCTGCTGAATGTTCTCTCACTCTGTCTCTTAAAGTCCTGTTCATCTTCCCAATGAATCATGGAGTTTTTGGATGTCCAGATACCAAGGTGCACTGATAGGACCTTCAGCACCAGGTTATATAGAAAAGCTTATTGGATAAACAACAGTCTTAGAAGAGATCGTATACATCCAACCCAGGTTTTAAAGAATGTATTAATAGGCCAAGGGATGAAGATTTCGAGGCTGAATAATTTGAGCATGAGTTTGAATCAGATCTGAAAATGATCCAAGGTGGGCTTATTAAAACAGGCTATAAAAGGAAAGATGTAGATGAAATGGGCCTTATTGTTAGACAGATGAAATGTGACTGTACTCGACCTTATTTTTCTGATAATATGTCCAGCTGGGCTAGTTATTCATGTGACAAATTGTTAAATTAGTTTTACATTATTCTAATAATGTAGACATGATATGTGATATTGTTTAGAAGAACTGGCCCATCCTACTTTCTGATGATAGGTTAAAACAGATAGTTGATGAGCATCCACATTTTTCTTTTAGGAATAAAAAGTCACTTAAGAGGATGTCATGTTATGGAGGTCAATGAGACATGAATGAAGAAGATGACAGGGGCACATTCCCTTGTGGGAAATGTAACTTCTTCTTGTTTATTGATGATAGCAATCATTTCAAGCACCCAGTTTCAGGTATGGACTTTTATTTTAAGGTAAGAGCGAATTGGTCCACTAAGAATTTGATTTATTTAGCCTCTTGCGTTTCGCATTCATCTTTTTATATTGGGATCATGTGATTTTAATGAATGTATTTAAGTGAGTGAATCCATTTTAATTTTTAATGGTCGGAAGAAGTGCCGTATATGGCATAAAAGAGCTAACCTTACTGTTAAAGCATTTGGTTTTGCTGTGGTTGGTCCTGTGTGCTTCTTTTGTACAAGTTATTCTTTGTTGACACAAGGATCATTTATCCAGAACGGAATACTTTATTTTTCTGTTTACAATATATATTATAGGACTGTTTTAGTTATTATTTGATCTTTGTTCTGAGGAAGCTCGGTATTGACCGAGAGTAAGCGCTCAACGTTTCAGTTTTAAGTGGAATAAAGCTGTGTTTGTCTATCGAGACATTGGTATTTCAATTATTGCACCCGGGTCCTGTGCTGTGTGGGCATTCATTTTTTCTTGGCTCACCTCTATTTCAGTATTCTGTGTTTTTTTGGAGCCCTCATGGCGGAAGGAATGGGTACAGAGAATTTTCTTGACACACCAGGTGTGCTAAAGGACAATCTGGACAATTCACCTGTAACCAGGGGTGAATTCAAACAAGTTTTGGCTCTTCTCACTCAACTCATGGAAAGTATCCATGAAAAGAACACAGACACTAACAATTCATTGCCCGGCAACCAGCAACAGTTACCGGAGGTTCAAGGGTCACGTTCTTCACGCACAACACCCAATTCCTCCTTAGCTATGGAAGAAGAGGTTTCACAAAATTTTCCACAAGGGAATGTACAGTTTTTGACGTCGCCCACGACCGGTACGAACCGAGGGGCACAGAGGGTTCGATTGGACAACCAGGGGAACGGCTTTAATTTTAATTCTTAGACTAACAAGCGTTTTAGCTTTAATGAAGGTACTGTAAACAATTTTAAAAGCAATGTGGATGACAATTTTAGTCAATTTAGAGATAAATTATATGCATTTAAATCCAACCAGTTAGAGATTGAATATCTCAAAGAATGTGTGCATGTGAACAGAGTCCCTAAGGGGCTCCGAATTTTTAAATTCCCAAACAATGTACAAACAGGGACAGCACTGTATGAACAACTTTGTGAAGTGTTCAATAGAACTGGGATTGAGGTTCTTAATTTAATGATCAGAGATTATGAAAGTAAAGTGGACATTTTATTGAAGGACCTTAATTCTCTAAACCAAATGGTACTTAATGACAACAGTTTTTCTAGTGTTAAAAAGAACTATGAGAATGTGTTTTTGAAATTGACCAGTTTTGTGGCAAGGTGGTTAATAGAAAGATTAAGAAATTGGAGAGAGACCTTCTTGAATATAAGGAAGTTAGAGCATACCCAGCCCCTAAGCATGGGGGATGGGCTAACAAAGTTGATAATGTTTTTGTGGACAGGGATAACACGCTTCATACTAATCACAATAATTTTATTAATCAAGGACCTGAACAACAGGTACCTAGAAGAAGTGAAAGGTTAGCTGAGAAAGAAAGGAAACAATCCTTTCAGGATTTTCAGTACCACACAACGAGGGGAGGGGGGGAGATATCAGAACAGGGGATGGAACCGCCCCCCAAACTAAGTCCACTGGACACTTCAATGGACCTTTTTAACATGGGTAACCCAACGAGTGAGAATTTAATTGTCAGGAAAGGTAATTTCACTATTTTTAACTTTACCGAACTGACTCTTACAGATGAATATTTTGACTTGTTTTCCAGAGGCTTCCAATATGTCCCCTCCCGACCTGGGGTAACTGCTAATACTCTAATAGATTTAAAACTTTTTATTAGACAGCTTAATTTAAACATTTTGTTTAAGGGACAGACACAGGGTTGTCCCACATTGATTAGGAAAAGTGTATTTAATCCCTCCACCCACCCTTCTCTTAAAGTGTTTGAAGAGTTGGTGGAAAGAGACATTAGGTTTTGTGAATGGAGGATGGGGCAAGGTCTCTCTGCTAACATTAGTGACCAAGAGATGGAATTAATTGAACTCTTGAAACACGAAAAATGTAGAGTTATGAAACCAGATAAGGGGGTGGGGTTGTGTTAATGTATACAGTGGATTATGATACACATCTATACAATTTGCTACAAGATTCAGACCAGTATGGACTAGTCTCCCTTAACAAGATAAATATTGCCTATGCCAAGATTGGGTATCATTTGTACGATCACTTATTGCAAGGGTTTATTGATGAACGTTTGTACAATTATTTAC
>NC_056746.1:1370554375-1370564375 GCF_019279795.1 Protopterus annectens
GGCATGCCTGGATGAAGTATGCAACGCATTTATAAATAGATTTTATAGTAAGGGGGCTAGGATTGAACATTGAGGCACAGTAAAGGTTATGAGTAAGAAGGCAGAATAGTCATTGTCCTATTTAACAGCCTGTTGGCTGTTGTCAAATAGCTGTGAAACCAAAGGTGGCTGGAGTTGGTGAGGCCAAATGACGAAAGTTCATGTAGGAGTTTTTGGTGACTAATGGTATCAAAGGCCTTTATAAGTCTAGGAAGAGGATGGATACAAGGTTATCAGAATTTCTATCCTGGTTATCTGAAACTGATGAAATTGAGTAAGGCTGTAGTGGTACTGTGATGAGGTCTGATGCTGGTAGAGTTGGAGAGAGAAGATTGTGTTGCAAAATTAATTTAAGACACTGGGAGTGGATAAGACTTTTTCAGGATTTTTGAAAGTGGTGGAAGAATAGCAATGGGTCTGTAGTTGGAAAAGCCAGTGGAGGGGCCATAGTCCTCATTTACTGAGTGGTTTATTAGTCTGGATACTGGATATGCTATTGCATCTCATGAGAGTTGTTGAAGAGGTATACTGGTGGGTTTTAGTTTTTGACTGAGTTTTTTGGCAATGGAGATGAAAAGTGACTTAAGAGAGAAAGAGTTGATATTATTAGTAGTTAGGTTTGGTGGTTCTAGTTTGTTGGTTGTAGTGGTTTTGATTAGGATGGTTACCATTTGAATAAAGTGAGAGTTGAAATCTGAGGCAGTACTTTTATTTTGGTTTGGGGTTGTTTGTGTAGGTTGTATGATTTTTGCCTGTTTTGAGTATCTAGGTTATTAACTGATATCCAGAAAGTTTTTGCCTTTGACTTATGTTTGTCTTGGAGTATGGTATAAAAGGATTTTTTGTCCAGTCTTATGCTATATTAAACCTGATTTTTTAGTTGTCTGAGCTCTTGCAAGTTGGAGGGTGTCTTACTTTAACTTTTCCAAGATTTCTCTCTCTTTCATTAGAACAGTTTTGTATTTTTGGAAAGCCAAGGAGCCTGTGACATCAGGATTCAGAACATCCCTAGGAGTGCATTATTTCCACAATAACACACACCCTATCACGCAGTATTGCCTGCTTAATGAGTCACTAACAATGTATACAACTCATGTGAATTCAGAACTGCAGAATTTGATTTGTCACATGTCCTGCCTCCAGAGTTCTGCATCACCAGAGTTCTAAAGAAAACAGTAGCAGTTGGCTTGTTGTTGGTGACTGCTGTCGCACAACAGGCCTTAAGAACATGTAAAGGTTTGTATAAAAATCGAGACATAACCAGAGTGAATTATTTTGTAATAAAAAAGATATGCCATTACTGCACATATACTTATTTTCCTAATGTCAGTCATATAAGCACCTGAGAGGTACTTTGCCAAAGTCCTGATACCAAGCAGCAGTTCTGAACCTTGCACAACTAACTTCCACTGCACAAGAGAAAGAAAGAGAAACTCAGTGGAAGAAGAATGTTAAAAACGGGCAGAGCTAGTTCAGGAGAAGGATTACAAAGGGGGCCAAAAGTGACAATGGTTCTACTGTCCAACACCTGTCTTACTAGTGAACTACTTCACCTGATTCTACAACGGTTCTACTGTCCAACACCTGTCTTACTAGTGAACTACTTCACCTGATTCTACAACGGTTCTACTGTCCAACACCTGTCTTACTAGTGAACTACTTCACCTGATTCTACAACGGTTCTACTGTCCAACACCTGTCTTACTAGTGAACTACTTCACCTGATTCTACAACGGTTCTACTGTCCAACACCTGTCTTACTAGTGAACTACTTCACTTGATTCTACAACGGTTCTACTGTCCAACACCTGTCTTACTAGTGAACTACTTCACCTGATTCTACAACGGTTCTACTGTCCAACACCTGTCTTACTAGTGAACTACTTCACCTGATTCTACAACGGTTCTACTGTCCAACACCTGTCTTACTAGTGAACTACTTCACCTGATTCTACAACGGTTCTACTGTCCAACACCTGTCTTACTAGTGAACTACTTCACCTGATTCTACAATGGTTCTACTGTCCAACACCTGTCTTACTAGTGAACTACTTCACCTGATTCTACAACGGTTCTACTGTCCAACACCTGTCTTACTAGTGAACTGCTTCACCTGATTCTACAACGGTTCTACGGTACAACACCTGTCTTACTAGTGAACTGCTTCACCTGATTCTACAACGGTTCTACTGTCCAACACCTGTCTTACTAGTGAACTACTTCACCTGATTCTACAACGGGTCTACTGTCCAACACCTGTCTTACTAGTGAACTACTTCACCTGATTCTACAACGGTTCTACTGTCCAACACCTGTCTTACTAGTGAACTACTTCACCTGATTCTACAACGGTTCTACTGTCCAACACCTGTCTTACTAGTGAACTACTTCACCTGATTCTACAACGGTTCTACTGTCCAACACCTGTCTTACTAGTGAACTACTTCACCTGATTCTACAACGGTTCTACTGTCCAACACCTGTCTTACTAGTGAACTACTTCACCTGATTCTACAACGGTTCTACTGTCCAACACCTGTCTTACTAGTGAACTACTTCACCTGATTCTACAACGGTTCTACTGTCCAACACCTGTCTTACTAGTGAACTACTTCACCTGATTCTACAACGGTTCTACTGTCCAACACCTGTCTTACTAGTGAACTACTTCACCTGATTCTACAACGGTTCTACTGTCCAACACCTGTCTTACTAGTGAACTACTTCACCTGATTCTACAACGGTTCTACTGTCCAACACCTGTCTTACTAGTGAACTACTTCACCTGATTCTACAACGGTTCTACTGTCCAACACCTGTCTTACTAGTGAACTACTTCACCTGATTCTACAACGGTTCTACTGTCCAACACCTGTCTTACTAGTGAACTACTTCACCTGATTCTACAACGGTTCTACTGTCCAACACCTGTCTTACTAGTGAACTACTTCACCTGATTCTACAACGGTTCTACTGTCCAACACCTGTCTTACTAGTGAACTACTTCACCTGATTCTACAACGGTTCTACTGTCCAACACCTGTCTTACTAGTGAACTACTTCACCTGATTCTACAACGGTTCTACTGTCCAACACCTGTCTTACTAGTGAACTACTTCACCTGATTCTACAACGGTTCTACTGTCCAACACCTGTCTTACTAGTGAACTACTTCACCTGATTCTACAACGGTTCTACTGTCCAACACCTGTCTTACTAGTGAACTACTTCACCTGATTCTACAACGGTTCTACTGTCCAACACCTGTCTTACTAGTGAACTACTTCACCTGATTCTACAACGGTTCTACTGTCCAACACCTGTCTTACTAGTGAACTACTTCACCTGATTCTACAACGGTTCTACTGTCCAACACCTGTCTTACTAGTGAACTACTTCACCTGATTCTACAACGGTTCTACTGTCCAACACCTGTCTTACTAGTGAACTACTTCACCTGATTCTACAACGGTTCTACTGTCCAACACCTGTCTTACTAGTGAACTACTTCACCTGATTCTACAACGGTTCTACTGTCCAACACCTGTCTTACTAGTGAACTACTTCACCTGATTCTACAACGGTTCTACTGTCCAACACCTGTCTTACTAGTGAACTACTTCACCTGATTCTACAACGGTTCTACTGTCCAACACCTGTCTTACTAGTGAACTACTTCACCTGATTCTACAACGGTTCTGCTGTCCAACACCTGTCTTACTAGTGAACTACATCACCTGATTCTACAACGGTTCTACTGTCCAACACCTGTCTTACTAGTGAACTACTTCACCTGATTCTACAACGGTTCTACTGTCCAACACCAGTCTTACTAGTGAACTACTTCACCTGATTCTACAATGGTTCTACTGTCCAACACCTGTCTTACTAGTGAACTACTTCACCTGATTCTACAACGGTTCTACTGTCCAACACCTGTCTTACTAGTGAACTACTTCACCTGATTCTACAACGGTTCTACTGTCCAACACCTGTCTTACTAGTGAACTACTTCACCTGATTCTACAACGGTTCTACTGTCCAACACCTGTCTTACTAGTGAACTACTTCACCTGATTCTACAACGGTTCTACTGTCCAACACCTGTCTTACTAGTGAACTACTTCACCTGATTCTGCAACGGTTCTACTGTCCAACACCTGTCTTACTAGTGAACTACTTCACCTGATTCTACAATGGTTCTACTGTCCAACACCTGTCTTACTAGTGAACTACTTCACCTGATTCTACAACGGTTCTACTGTCCAACACCTGTCTTACTAGTGAACTACTTCACCTGATTCTACAACGGTTCTACTGTCCAGCACCTGTCTTACTAGTGAACTACTTCACCTGATTCTACAACGGTTCTGCTGTCCAACACCTGTCTTACTAGTGAACTACTTCACCTGATTCTATTAGAAATGGTATTGTACAATGGGAAGTAAGATTATTCATGGATGATACAAAAACAAGTCAAGAAATAGTAAGAATGAGTAGAAGAAGGTAATCGGATATGAAGAAGATGTTTACAAGGGAATGCATGACAACTTTTACATACGGCACAGGCATGGTAGATGTAATTCTGTGTCAAAGAATGTTGAGGTGAAATATGTTGGTAACAGAAACCATATGACAGAGTAAAGAGGATTACAAGGATTCAAGCCCATGTTAACCCTGAGAACACCCCCGACTATGCAGAACTGTTTACAGAAACACTGTACAAGCATGTTAGTAGACACACAGAGGCGGCTGTACCCACCAGGAATAAGTAGAGAACTAACTCCAAAAACAAGCCCCCCTGGTGGAATCACAACATCAATAGGCTGTATAACAGAAGGAAGAAAGTCATGGCAAAAATTAGGAGGTGCAGCACCCAGCAGGAAAAAAAAGCACTGTCATCAAACTAAACAAACAACTCACAGGACAAATAAAGTCTACCAAAGCCAAATTTGAGGTACGTTTGGCAACCCAGGCCAAGGACAACCACAAAGCATTCTTTAGCTATGTCCGCAACCTCAAAGGCAATACACAATTGTGTGCAGAGCTCATTGTAAATTGAGCAACCTATACTGAGCCAGAAGATATAGCAAACCTCCTGGCTGATAAATTCAGCTCCACCTTTACCCCTCTCTCCCCCTCGACCTTCCCTCAGGAAATATCATCAAATATAGCTTCCCCTACTATCACTAGGGAACAGGTCCTTAATGGTCTCTCTAAGACCAAGAACACTGCATCAATGGGCCCAGACAATATCCCACGATGCCTTCTAAATAGCATTAAACATGACCCATCAGGGGCTCTGGAATTACTATTTAACTGTAACCTCAGGCTCTGGAATTACTATTCAACTGTAACCTCCAAACAGGCTTTGTGCCTCATGAATGGAAAAAGGCAACAGTCATCCCTCTGCGCAAAGGTGGGCCATCTACAGACCCTGGAAACTACAGACCCATAAGTCTCAATAGTCTTATATTTACAGCCATGGAAAGAATGATCAGTAGAGATATAGTAAACCTCCAGACGCTGGACTCAACCCAGTTTGGTTTCATCAAGGGCAGATCATACCTACTCAACCTGGTAGACTGGTTTGAGAAGGTCATCAAAGCAATAGATGAGGGCAAAATCATTCACACTGCCTACCTTGACCTGGCCAAGGCATTTGACACAATACCCCACTCGGGCATTGTTGACAAACTCAGGAGGTTATGTACAAACCTGTATGTCACCCGGTGGATAGCCAACTGTCTCACAGACAGCACCCAGGAAGTTAGAACTGGGGAGTCCACCTCTGCAAAGAGGCTGGTCACAAGTGGAGTCCCTCAGGGATCAGTCCATGGACTGTTCCTTTTTGGCATTTACTTCTCAGATGTCTAGGCCAATGTCAGTGGTCTCTGGCTGACTAAATTTGCAGATGATTGCAAATTAAAAGCTATCATTGAATCTCACACTGACACAAATGTTCTCCAGGAGAGGCTGACACAGACAAACAACTGGTGTCAGAGCCATGGACTAAAACTAAATGCCAAGAAATGCATAATAGTATCTTTTGAGAAGTCATCTATCCCTAGTAACTATCATATTGACAACACACCACTTAGAGTTGACCCAGTAGTCAAGTACTTAGAGACACACATAAATAGTAATCTAGCCTTTAACCATCACATGTCTACAGTGGTGAGGAAATCATTCTATGTTGCACAACCTATAAACAAAGGTATGGCATCTAAGTCCAAGGAAGTCATTGTTCCACTGTATTCGGCATCATTGAGTACAATGCCCCCTTTGGTATGTACCTAACCAGTCATATCCAACAATTGGAACGTCCACAGAAGTTCCTCACTAAAAGAATACAGGGCATAAGTAAAACATCCTATGCAGACCACCTCAAGGCCCTATCCCTGTATTCTGATTCCTACAGGCTTTTGAGAGGAGATCTATGCCTAGCATACAGGGCATTGTCAGACCCCACTCTGATGGACCTCCTGCATATCCACAAAACAAACAGTACCAGAATTACCCATTCTAAAGATTTAAACCTTGCCTGTGATAAAAATAGGACATGCTGAAGAGAGTTTGTATCCCAGAGACTACCCCATCTATGGAACAGGCTCCCCATCCTCCCTAATTCAATTCAAGTGCAACTTGGACAATTGGGTGAGAAACCAGAAATTCATCCCTTGGTTTGGCACCTGTATCTCTAATGGACACAGGCAACCTGTAAATCTTTCATCTGCCAGGCCCATGCTTACACTTATCAAGGGTGTCAGAACTTGTCAGAGATTTGGGATGCATGGCTAGTCTTAAAAAGACCCTTGTGATCATTAGTCTAGTAAACACCTATGAACCTATGAGCATTTAAGGAAGAATACAGCTAGAAGGAGCCATGCCACACAGCAACAACTATAATTAAACAAAACATCCACAGATTTAGGGGTATGGGCTAAGGGGATCTCCAAGCAATGTCCTTTCTATAAAGCCTACCAGAAAGGCTATACTTTAAATGCTACATTCTTTTTTTGAAGTCATACTTTAAACATCATGCCAATGGAGGAAATCTAAAAAACATCAGAAACACCAGCAGCTAATAATGGAGAGGAATTCTCTAGAAACACCAGCAGCTGATAATGGAGAGGAATTCTCTAGAAACACCAGCAGCTGATAATGGAGAGGAATTCGCTAGAAACACCAGCAGCTGATAATGCAGAGAAATTCTCTAGAAACACCAGCAGCTGATAATGGAGAGGAATTCTCTAGAAACACCAGCAGCTGATAATGGAGATGAATTCTCTAGAAACACCAGCAGTTGATAATGGAGAGGAATTCTCTAGAAACACCAGCAGCTGATAATGGAGAGGAATTCTCTAGAAACACCAGCAGCTGATAATGGAGAGGAATTCTCTAGAAACACCAGCAGCTGATAACGGAGAGGAATTCTCTAGAAACACCAGCAGCTGACAATGAAGAGGAACTCTCTAGAAACACCAGCAGCTGACAATGGAGAGGAACTCTCTAGAAACACCAGCAGCTGATAATGGAGAGGAATTCTCTAGAAACACCAGCAGCTGATAACGGAGAGGAATTATCTAGAAACACCAGCAGCTGATAATGGAGAGGAACTCTCTAGAAACACCAGCAGCTAATAATGGAGAGGAATTCTCTAGAAACACCAGCAGCTGATAATGGAGTGGAATTCTCTAGAAACACCAGCAGCTGATAATGGAGTGGAATTCTCTAGAAACACCAGCAGCTGATAATGGAGCGGAATTCTCTAGAAACACCAGCAGCTGATAATGGAGAGGAATTCTCTAGAAACACCAGCAGTTGATAATGGAGAGGAATTCTCTAGAAACACCAGCAGCTGATAATGGAGAGGAATTCTCTAGAAACACCAGCAGCTGATAATGGAGAGGAATTCTCTGTAGAAGGTAAACTAGTATTAGGATATCTACAGCCTGCAGGAAAGGAAAGTAGAAGAAGAAGATAAATATCAGAACTGGTGGGGTGCAGCAAAAAAGTGAAAGGGGGGGGGGTCCTTTTGATAAATAAAACAAAAGGAAGACAAGCTGAATAATAACTGAGCTAATTCTTGAGTCCATTGGTAACTGCACAGCTAAAGAAGGACCAGCCTAATGGTATGAGCAGTTCAGATTCACACTTAACCCTTCACTTGCAGTGCTGCTTAGTCCATTTTTTAGGGAGTTCCTTCAGATATTGAAAATAATGTGTGAACCTGGAAGAGTTTAGCAAATGAAAGATACCTGGGATGGCAGGAATACTGAATATTCACTTCTGTATTAAACTAAGAAAAGAAGAAAAGAAGAAAAATAATCTAAGCATTTTAAGTTACAAAAATCTTTCTTACAAGTCCCAAGTTAAGGATATGTCACTGGGGTCTATGTTAGAATGTCAAATGTTAAGAACACTGGCATTCACAACATCGACTCTGCAAGCTGAAAATGGCAGTATATCGAGCTGCAGGAACGCATGTCACAGGCCATATCACTCATTTTTTATTGGGCTGAACGATGAGAGGCTGTGCAGCACAGGGGGAAGCCAATGGGATTAACAAATGAATGTGAAAGGTGATTTAAGAGGTGTGCCACCCATAGTGTCAATTTCACCCAGTGCTGTTGGATAAGAAGGGCAGGTTTCATAAACCAGATGATGTTAATTATGCACTTAGGATGAAATGATTTGGCCTGAAAAGCCAAAAATAGCTGTTGGATTAGCTCTTAACCGTCCTTGATTTTTCTCATATTTTTGGTCCATTCCTGGTTTTCCTGCAAATCACTGAGGATTATAATCATTAAATAAAGACAGACATTTCACTTTATATCCTAGAGAAAATGATTGCTAATAGAAAAACTTTTATTCTACCAACTTTCCAAGAATATAAGGGCAATATTTAAAAGCTGTCCCAGATTTTGGGCATTCACCCCTCATTATATTTTGGCTTTGTCCTTGATTCTTGTACAAAGAGGTTGAGACATATGATTGTTAGTAAAAATGTCGAACGTCAAAGGATTTGCCTACAGATTAGAATCAATGCCTACTGTATTGTTGCTTGAATCTTTGATAATAGGTAGATTTGTGTGTAAATGTGCTAAAGATCAAAAAGGCATAGAAAAGGTAAGAATATATATATGAATGACCATATCAGCTGATCAGGACATACACTGGATTTCATGGATTTAGACCAATCATAATTAGAGACCCAGCCAGGTTTGGAGCAGTCAGGGCCCGTTTGTCTGACCTAGGTCTGGACATTTTCAGGATTTCTTTTTTGCTAGAAGACTATACGAGAAGGTCAGAAGTAGCAAAAGGATTTGAGGTAAGTGTCAAAAGGTAAGAAACATAATAATAATGATATTAGGAAGAAGAATTCAAAGGAGAAGTAAAAAAGGCAGTTCAAAAGGTGGGAAAAGATAGAAATAACTAATGGGTGTTCTAAATTGTGCAGAGAACACCCAACAATTGGAAAGGGCTGAAATGTTAGTTGGTAATTTATAATTTATAAAGAGTTCTGGCGCAATAAACTGTTATGGACTCTGAAACAAAATTCAGGCAATTTGAATATGTAAGTAACTAAAGTAAACATGTAAACTGAATAATAAAGTATATTTGTTTACAGTTTATTGTGGTCCTACCAGTAGAGTGTGGTTGAAACTGCAACCAGATGTATTGGTACAGTTATAGGAAGAGTTGCCCAAGGCAATGTGAGTTTATAATCTGACTTCATCAAAAGGTTCCAGGATGCAATAAATGGAAGTTAGAAAGTCCTGCGAAGGCAAAAAGTTACATGTAATACTTTATTTTATTTGTACGCCCAAATATCTGTGTGTGTGTGTGTGTGTGTGTGTGTGTGTGTGTGTGTGTGTGTGTGTGTGTGTGTGTGTGTGTGTGTGTGTGTCTATCAAACAGATCCTTTGGCTCTGTTTATATATATATATATATATAT
>NC_056746.1:1370569375-1370604375 GCF_019279795.1 Protopterus annectens
CTCAAGTTGAGAGCACACATTTCAGAGATGGCATAGTTGTGTAGGAACAGGGAAATTCAGACGTGTTGTATTATAGCTATTACATCTGAATACTCATACAAAACTGGCATGTTGAAACGGTTGTTGTTACTTCATAGAAAACACCTCTGGCTACTTGTCACTTACACACTTTGCATAAGCTCACAAATAATGCTCACTTCCCTTTCACTCATCACCCTATATTTAGGAGTCTTTTAATGGTATCACAAGAAAAAAAAAACATTTCTTTTATGCATCACCTTGTATACTAAACTCATGTCCTTCATGCAAGATTTTGCTATAACATTCATTTTGTATGCAAATCACTTTTATTTGTCAAGAGGTATAATAAAAATCCCTCCTGTTTCCTTATTTAGAAAATTAAAGGATATCTATGAAAGTTGTATGAGCAATTTTACAATAATACTGTTCTGGAGAAAATGTGCTTACAGTATATTTCTGTGACAGTTTAAAATGTTTGCATTTACATGAACTTTATATAGATAAATCATATATACAGGTCAGTCATTGAGTATAATGGCCCCCTTGGCATGTATCTGTCCAAATACATGCAACAACTGGAATGCCCACAAAAATACATTATTAAAATGGACAAAACAGCATGCTTATCTGGTTAAAACTCTCTCTCCACCTCTCCAACATTCAGCTTATAACAATACATAAAATCATGCGCAAACCGTTAGTCTCCCCATCTCTTACCCCATTAATCAACATATATTTCCCTAAAAGGCTTCTCAGATCAAAAGACAAAACTTACCATAAATATGGATGGCGCAATGGTGCAGAGGTAGCGTTGTCACCTCACAGCAAGAGGTTCTATGGTTAGATTCTTGGCTGGAGTGCCATCTGTGTAGAGTCTGCATGTTCTCCCTGCGTTCATGTGGGTTTCCTCTGGGTGCTCCAGTTTCCTGCCATGTTACAAAGACATGCATCTGGAGTGTTTCTCCTCGGGCCTCCACTGAAAATTGGCTTCATTCCAAGTCGGACTTTCCCAGTTAACAAATGTTAAATAAATAAATCAAATAAATCCCCTGGACAAAGCCCACACTTGTACTCTGTAGCAAAAAAATGGAACTTCCTAACTCTAACCTCCAGAACTATTCCTAACCTACCCACCTGCAAATGCTCTCTAAAATTTTCTCCAGCTCATGTTATTGTTTTTCAGTGCACTATACTATGAAACATATGTTGGATGTTTTTTCTTATTACAACAATTTTTCACTCCAGTGTTTTGTAGTGTTACATGACATTTTGTGATTTAACATATCTGTAACCAATTTTTGATAGATTGTGATTGTGGAGCTTTTCTCCCTGGACATCCTTTGAACATGGGCACTTTTGGCCCAGTCAGACTTTTCCGGTAAACAAATATCAAATAAATAAATAATGTCCTACATGGACCAACTCAAAGCCCTGTCAATATATTTAGTATCCTGCAGAATTCTAAAAGGTGACCTGTGTCTGGTATACAAGGCATCCACCAACTCAATACTCATGGATTTACTGCACATCAGCAGGTCAAATGGCATCAGGAATAGATCTAAACCTCTTCTGCAACATCAACAGAACCTTTTTGAAGGGACAGGTATATCTCTCAAAGAGTACCACTGCTCTGGAACAGACTCCCCCTCCACATAAAACAAAGTTCATCCCTGTCCATACTCAAACGCAACTTATGAATGAGAAATAGAAAATTTATACCTGGACTGTTCCATGTACTTCTACTAATAGACAAAGGCAGCTCCTAATTGCTTTATCCCAAGCACAGGTCACCTAAAATGATCTATGGCATGATCCCAGTAATTCTTATTAGGGGTAATATATGATTATTGGGTCTATATTATATGAGCGAATCGCACAAATTGTGAACACTCATAATATCGAATGTACCGGACCTGGAACTTCCTATTCCCCGCTAAATATATATTCCAATTCTGAGATCGCACTACAGTGAGGAAAGGGCAAATATCCCATTCTTCACTGTACTGCGATCTCAGAAAAAGCACTTTGAGGTCCGGTACATTCGATATTATGAGCATTTGCAATTAGTGCGACTCGCTTATATGATATAGACCCTAATTATCAACCATGGGATGGGTAAGGCCAGTCTTTAAACAAATGGTATAGGTTGAATGGAGTATAAAAAGGGAAACTGGCCAGGCCTAAAATGGCCTGCAAGGGCAACTAACCTAATACTTACCTATGAACCTATGAGAATAAATTCTAAGTTTGTCCCCTTGGCTAACTAATCAGAGTAGAAGTCCTATGCAAATCTGAGACAAGGCATAGAAAGAGTGACAGAAACTTAAAACTCCACAAAACCAGAGTGCTTTAAAGAACTTTCTAACCTTACTAAATAAAACAAGTCAACGTTGATAAGAAATAATACTATTCTGATTTACAAAATAATCATAGATATATAACCCCCCCCCCTAAAAAAATCTGGTCATCCATGAAATAAATTTTATACCCAGGAACTAACAATGTCATTAACTCTTGTCCCAATAAGCCTCCCTTAGAAACAGCCACCAAGTTTAATTCGTACTTCACTGACAGCATTGTTACTCTCACCAGTGAATCATATCTTGACTCCACTGACTCATGTCGTCCTCCATCTCCTTATATCCCCCACTCATGTCATCCTCCATCTCCTTATATCCCCCACCCTCACACTAAAACCAGTTGCCACTTCCTTCATAAAAATTATTATCCAAACTTAAACCCTGCAATTTCTGCAGATAACCTCCATGTAGAATTCCTCAAACCTGCTGCTAACGCCACTGCGTATCCAGTCTCCCTCCTTATAATCAGGTCAACAGGAATCCTATTCCTACAATCTGGAAAAAAATGTCATCTCATCCCTCTCTACAAAACCAGCATTGTTGCTGAGATATCTAATTTCAGACCCATTACCATCTTATCCCTCCCGCTCAAAAATATTGGACAAATATAATTTGTAAAATGTTAATTGCCTCCTTTCAATTCCTTTTACATAGTTATTAAAACTCGTTTTATCATTTCCATTTAAAATGCTTCAGTTGGCTGTATATAGCCCTGCTACAATTACTAACTGATTTTCAAGATAGATGTGCCCATAGCATGACAACTGCCCTTCTTTTACAGATAACATAAATAAAGTCAGAGATGGAGGTAAACTCTATCTTCCTTATTTCTAGACTTATCAAAAGCTTTCCACACTGTGTTTTATAAAAATTTCCTACTACATCTGTCCTCAATAAGTATCTCACATCCTACTCTTCAGTAATTATTCGGTGATTTAATAATTACTTGTCAGAATGTTACCAGGCAGTCAAATGGAATTCTACACATTTCCCTTATACACCCATCATTACAGGTATACCACAAGGCTCTATCCTTGGTGCACTTCTGTTTATTATCTTTATAAACAATCATTATACTTTTATACAGCAAGCATCCCTTCTACAATATGCACAAATCCCACCCTTATCTGCCTCTCAGACAACCTATAACATTTAGAAAAGATTACACAACTTGCCTTTAACTCCCCCTTAATCCAAAGAAAACCAAATTCCTTTTATTTTTCCCCAAACCAATTACCCATGAGACTTTAAGTCACATCCCTAAACCATACACCAAATGAAGTAGGGTCTCATAAGAAATGTTGGGGGTTACAAGAGATGACATCAAAGATGAACTCCACATGCACAGCAATATAAAAAAAAATCACAAAAAACTAGGAATGCTACATAAAGCCAAAAAGTTCCTTACTGCATCCACCAGCATCACTCTTGCCACTACATACCTACTCCCCCCTCTATTACATGGTTCTCCCATCAAGACTAAACTCCAGGTCACCCTAAAATCTAAACTAGAACAATGTCACAATGAGGTAGCTACATCTGCAGCTAATACAAATCATAAAACATATCACTGCTCTGCTCTAAAAGCTCTAAATTGGCTAGAATCATACAAATAAATTATATCCAACTTATCTTGCCACACAAAAATATATTTAATCCCACTTCCTGCCCAGCTATAAGTACAATTCTCCATCACTACCTCCAAATCTTTACCTTTGAACTTCTGACAAAAATTTACATGCCACCTGTACATCATACAAAAACTGAGGTCAGAGTCTGTACTCGTACTGTGTAGCAAAAGTCTGGAATATGAGCCATGCACTAATCAGGGCAATATGTAACATTCATATATTTAAGCTGTAACTGAAAAAAAATTATTGTCTGACTCCTGGCTTTGCACTTGCTGCTCTCCTGTCCAACATTTCATCTCCTTCTCCTCTAATGCCTATATACGTCCCATCTGTCCTTTTCCTTGTTCTAACATTTCATCTCCTTCTCCTCTAATGCCTATATACGTCCCATCTGTCCTTTTCCTTGTTCTAACATTTCATCTCCTTCTCCTCTAATGCCTATATACGTCCCATCCATCCTTTTCCTTGTTCTAACATTTCATCTCCTTCTCCTCTAATGCATATATATACACCGCATCTCTCCTTTTCCTTGTTCTAACATTTCATCTCCTTCTCCTCTAATGCTTATATACGCCCCATATGTCCTTTTCCTTGTTCTAACATTTCATCTCCTTCTCCTCTAATGCCTATATACGTCCCATCCGTCCTTTTCCTTGTTCTAACATTTCATCTCCTTCTCCTCTAATGCATATATACACCCCATCTGTCCTTTTCCTTGTTCTAACATTTCATCTTCTTCTCCTCTAATGCTTATATACGTCCCATCTGTCCTTTTCCTTGTTCTAACATTTCATCTCCTTCTCCTCTAATGCCTATATACGTCCCATCCGTCCTTTTCCTTGTTCTAACATTTCATCTCCTTCTCCTCTAATGCATATATACACCCCATCTGTCCTTTTCCTTGTTCTAACATTTCATCTCCTTCTCCTCTAATGCATATATACACCCCATCTGTCCTTTTCCTTGTTCTAACATTTCATCTCCTTCTCCTCTAATGCTTATATACGTCCCCTCTGTCCTTTTCCTTGTTTTAACATTTCATCTCCTTCTCCTCTAATGCATATATACACCCCATCTGTCCTTTTCCTTGTTCTAACATTTCATCTCCTTCTCCTCTAATGCCTATATACATCCCATCTGTCCTTTTCCTTGTTTTACTTCTCTTATTCCTTTATTTTTATTATTTCTCCTTCCTCCCATATCTACTCCACTTATTACCTCTAACAAGACTTTTTTCTCACTTTCCTCTCTTTGTCTCCTTCGTATGTACTGTTCGAGTTTTCCATTGTCCCCTTCGTATGCACTGTTCAAGTTTTCCATTGTCTCCTTCATATGTACTGTTCGAGTTTTCCATTGTCTCCTTCGTATGTGCTGTTCGAGTTTTCCATTGTCACCTTCGCATGTACTGTTCTAGTTTTCCATTCTTATATTTGCTTTATAAGTGAGTAAGAAAATCTCAAACTTATAAAATGTCAACCTGTTTCAGTGCTATATGATTTTGTATTTAATCTTGTTTTTATGATGGCATATGTGTATTATTATATATGTCGTATGTGTATTAATATTTGTATTAATCTATGTGTTTACAGTATATTGTAATATGATGGCAATTTTCAGCTGTGTATACATATTTTCTGTTCATTTATTTGTGGAGCTTTTCTCTGAGCCTCCACTGAAAATGGATAAAATTATCCAGTTGGACTTCCCTAGTAAACAAATATAAATCAATTCCATTTCCTGCCCAGCTATAAGTACAATTCTCCATCCAAAATAGAATTAAGCTGCAACTAGGGATTTTGTCACTCTTCCCTGCTAAATCTATCGTGTTTAATAAAAAAGTGGAAAACACTTATTTAAAAACCACAAATTATGTTTTTTCACTTATATTTTAGTCTGCAGAATTTGTAAAATAAGTGGGTAACAGTTGATCTTTGATTATTGTGTTCTTATTTATTGTCACTTAAAGGAACAATGTAACATTCAAGACTGAATAGTACTTAAGCTTACAAGTCAAGAACTTCACTTACAATTTCTCCCCAAAATGTTGCTAAATATAACCAATTTAAAACTTATAATACTTCCCAAACTAAAGACAAGGACTCTGATAACTCTGTGAGGCTTAAGGAAATGGTTTCTCCATTACAAGAAGTCCTTACTAACTTTTTAACTAAGCAATCAGTTATTAAATCTACCACTTAGAACTGCTTCTACATGTCCACAACTGAAGCTTGTTTATGCAACGCTACCAAAGTGTAGAGATTTATTTCAAATCCTGAAACAGCTTAGAAAGAAATCAGACTATGCCTAGAATGCTAGTAAGATTAGACTATGTAAGATTTTCTGGCAGAAGTGAAATGCCAGTACAGACTTCTTGCAAAATTCATTCAAGTTTAGATCAAGAATAATTTGCCTCTTCAAATACAGTATCTGTAAGTCATCTTTCAAAAAAGTGTCAAGCAAACTGTGAATTCTGTTTCTGAATATATAGAATTTTATGTAGGCAGTACCATTGTGTTAAACGTGCTTGAAACGACAAAATCTACGTCACTAAAAAATTCTTATTTTTTTCCCCATTTCTAAAATTTATTAAACTGTTAGCCATGCAATAAATAATTTCTGACCTCATAAATCTAGATCAAGTTAATCTCATACCCCTTGATTCATATCAGTTTGCCTTTATCAAAGGTAGGATGTCCTGCTTAACTTTGTAAACATATTTCAAAGAGTAATACAAATAGTTAATGGTGGTTATGCTCTTTGCTAGGCATACTTGCACCTGGCAAAGCCATTCAACATTATCCCCCGAAACTGGTGAACCTAAACATGAATCTATGTGTAGTGGAGCCTAGCTTTGTTGTAGAGAGGAGTGGGGCCACATCTGTAACCTAGGTGATTGGGGTTTGATTTGCATGACTCCACCTCCACACTTACACCAGGTGTATACAGGGAGGTTATGACTGCAAAAATGAAAAAATAAACCCACAAATTACATCTGATGACTGAATGAATGATGGCACCTCCCCATCGAGCTCGCACCAGTGATGGGGAAGAAATGGGACATTTGGTCATGAGAGGGCTAATAATCAATAGGTAGTGAGGAGAAGGTGAACATACTCTGTGCTGCTCCCAGTAGCAGTGAGAGTCATAGACACCTGCTACTGGAGGAGTCCAAGCCAGTATATTTTTGTATATATATATATATATATATATATATATATATATATATATGGGTTCTGTTCAGAAGCTCGAAATACTGAAATCTCGAATTTCAGTATTTTGAGCCCAAGAAGCCGAATCCACATAATAGCAAAATTTAGAAGCTCGAAATTCAAAGCCTCGAATACCGGAGGTTTTGAATTTCAAGCTTCTGAAGTCCCGCTATGGTTATATATTCAGGTGAGAGTGTGTGTGTGTGTGTGTGTGTGTGTGTGTGTGTGTGTGTATTAAGGGGTTTGGGTAGGGGCTGTGGTGTGTGTCAGTGTGTTTTGTTGCTGTTATGTGTGTGTGCGAAGAGAAAGTAGCTTGTGTGGTGGTGTTTTGTGTGTGTTTGTATGTAGTGCGACCACAGAGTGAGAATATTTAAGTGGGGGGGGGTGTGGGTGGCGGGGGTGCAGCCCCTCACATGGAGGGTGCAGGGGGGGTTGCCCCTCTGCTTTCATGTAGTAGAGTGATTGTGTGTGTTTGTGTGGTGGATGGTCTGTGTGTGTGTGTGTGTGTGTGTGTGTGTGTGTGTGTGTGTGTGTGTGTGTGTGTGTGTGTGTGTGTGTGTGTGTGTGTGTGTGTGTGTGTGTGTGTGTGTGTGTGTGTGTGTGTGTGTGTGTGTGTGTGTGTGTGTGTGTGTGTGTGTGTGTGTGTGTGTGTGTGTGTGTGTGTGTGTGTGTGTGTGTGTGTGTGTGTGTGTGTGTGTGTGTGTGTGTGTGTGTGTGTGTGTGTGTGTGTGTGTGTGTGTGTGTGTGTGTGTGTGTGTGTGTGTGTGTGTGTGTGTGTGTGTGTGTGTGTGTGTGTGTGTGTGTGTGTGTGTGTGTGTGTGTGTGTGTGTGTGTGTGTGTGTGTGTGTGTGTGTGTGTGTGTGTGTGTGTGTGTGTGTGTGTGTGTGTGTGTGTGTGTGTGTGTGTGTGTGTGTGTGTGTGTGTGTGTGTGTGTGTGTGTGTGTGTGTGTGTGTGTGTGTGTGTGTACTAATTGTACAGAACTGTTGCATCACTAACTGTAAAGTATATAGTCAGTCTGATTTTGGCATTGGCCACCTGTTGACTGTGATTCATAAAGCCATCTGTGAAACTGTAGCAGATAGTGTTTGCTATAACAATGAATCATCATGGTAGAATTCTTCTCCTATATGTCTTTCTTAGTTTTGTAGTCTACCACCAAACGTGCGCATTATTCCATTTGTTCTTTTGACAGTGCAGAGATTTAAGGCTCTTACTTGTTAATGATCTGCTTCCTGTGTTCCATGGTTTCAGTCCCACGGTATCCATTTACCTAACTGTATAGCTCTGAGCAAGTCACTTCACCAGATAGTGCTGTGGAGAAACTGGACCAGTTAGGCACGTGGTTTGCTGCACTGCATGCCTGGTATCATGAACCTCTTCCTTCAGCTATGATGGTTGCAATTGCTATTTTTTTGGTTTCACTCCCAGAATGCACTGTATATCTTCATAAAACTGGCCAACTCCTTCTCATTGGCATCTATAGAGGGAGCATAAACATGTACCAATATAATACTACATGGCCATGGTGAGGTCATTCTGTCATTAAGGAGGTTGTAAACAGACAGTGATTTTAATACTCTTATTAATCAGGAGATATAATCCATTTCTTCTGCAAGATCCTTGTCCATCACTGATGATCATGTGATATAAAATGACCCATTCCAGTCCATCTAGTTCACTTAACCCCACAATATCAATGCTTATTCTTCTCATCTTATCCATAACCATATCAAGTTTACCTTGTATGGAAGTTTCTAGCAAGTGACGCACAAGAGTGCTGGTAAAACAGTAGTTTTATTAGGGTAAACACAAAATTGGGCTGACTTTGTAAAAAGCAAGAACAAAAAGGTAGCAAGAGCTGGTAAATAAAACAACGCAGTCTAACAGCCTGTGTCATAAAAGAATGGTCACTAGCTGCCCCTGTGGCAACTGCTTAACAAAAGTGCCAGCATGAACTTCATGGCTGACAGTCTGATATGCTCCTTTAAAATCAGTAATGTTCAAACAAAAGAAATCTCTAGCAGAAGTGTGTACAACAGTCGTTTCCAAGTCTGCTCTTGTCAGGGTTCACACTGGCAAGAAAATAAAGTCTCTTAAACAGTACCTTCTCAGTTGAGCAAACAAAGGTTTCTGGAAAGCAAATCTTTTTCCGCCAGTATTTCAGTAAAACCAAGTCTGGATCTCAGCCATCATAACTTCATCCATAACTCCAACCAAAACTCTTGTCTTCAGAGCTGAGTGCGTTGGCCTTGGTATGTTTCTCATTTACAGAATACTCCAGACTCCTTTGGACTCATGAACAAGCTGCAGTTTCTTTGGTCTTTTACAGGTGCAGGGCTGCAGTTTTTTTGGGCTTACACAGGTTATACAGGTGCAGGGCTGCAGTTTCTTTGGGCTTACACAGGTTATACAGGTGCAGGACTGCAGTTTCTTTGGGTTACACAGGTTATACAGGTGCAGGGCTGCAGTTTCTTTGGGTTACACAGGTTATACAGGTGCAGGGCTGTATTTCCTTTGGGTTACACAGGTTATACAGGTGCAGGGGTGCAGTTTCTTTGGGTTACACAGGTTATACAGGTGCAGGGCTGCAGTTTTTTTGGGGTTACACGGGTTATACAGGTGCAGGGCTGCAGTTTCTTTGAGTTACACATGTTATACAGGTGCAGGGCTGCAGTTTCTTTGGGTTACACAGGTTTTACAGGTGCAGGGCTGCAGTTTCTTTGGGTTATACAGGTGCAGGGCTGCAGATTCTTTGGGTTACACATGTTATTCAGGTGCAGGGCTGCAGTTTCTTTTGTTACACATGTTATTCAGGTGCAGGGCTGCAGTTTCTTTGGGCTACACAGGTTATACAGGTGCAGGGCTGCAGTTTCTTTGGGTTGCACATGTTATACAGGTGCAGGGCTGTAGTTTCTTTGGGCTACACAGGTTATACAGGTGCAGGGCTGCAATTTCTTTGGGTTACACAGGTTATACAGATGCAGGGCTGCAGTTTCTTTGGGTTATACAGGTTTTACAGGTGCAGGGCTGCAGTTTCTTTGGGTTACACAGGTTATACAGGTGCAGGGCTGTAGTTTCTTTGGGCTGCACAGGTTATACAGGTGCAGGGCTGCAATTTCTTTGGGTTACACAGGTTATACAGATGCAGGGCTGCAGTTTCTTTGGGTTACACAGGTTATACAGGTGCAGGACTGCAGTTTCTTTGGGTTACACATGTTATACAGGTGCAGGGTTGCAGTTTCTTTGGGTTGCCCAGGTTATACAGGTGCAGGGCTACAGTTTCTTTGAGCTTACACAGGTTATACAGGTGCAGGGCTGCAGTTTATTTGGGCTTACACAGGTTATACAGGTGCAGGGCTGCAGTTTCTTTGGGTTACACATGTTATTCAGGTGCAGGGCTGCAGTTTCTTTGGGTTACACATGTTATTCAGGTGCAGGGCTGCAGTTTCTTTGGGCTACACAGGTTATACAGGTGCAGGGCTGCAGTTTCTTTGGGTTACACATGTTATACAGGTCCAGGGCTGTAGTTTCTTTGGGCTACACAGGTTATACAGGTGCAGGGCTGCAATTTCTTTGGGTTACACAGGTTATACAGATGCAGGGCTGCAGTTTCTTTGGGTTACACAGGTTATACAGGTGCAGGGCTGCAGTTTCTTTGGGTTACACATGTTATACAGGTGCAGGGTTGCAGTTTCTTTGGGTTGCACAGGTTATACAGGTGCAGGGCTACAGTTTCTTTGAGCTTACACAGGTTATACAGGTGCAGGGCTGCAGTTTCTTTGGGCTTACACAGGTTATACAGGTGCAGGGCTGCAGTTTCTTTGGTCTTATACAGGTGCAGGGCTGCAGTTTGTTTGGGTTACACAGGTTATACAGTTGCAGGGCTGCAGTTTCTTTGGGCTTACACAGGTTATACAGGTGCAAGGCTGCAGTTTCTTTGGGTTACATAGGCTATACAGGTGCAGGGCTGGAGTTTCTTTGGGTTACACAGGTTATACAGGTGCAGAAATACACTGCTTCTCATTACCTGGCTGAAGGTATGTTGCTTAAAAGGGAACTCGTTGCTATTCACACTTCTCTGCATTCTCCAGCAGTAAAACATCTCATTTTCTTTCCTTCCTTCCAGATATTCCACTCAGGTTTATTACTAGTTCTGGCTCACTACATATTTCTACTTTTCTCTAGCAATACTCACTGCTCAAAATGTTCCCACTGGAACAATCACACTATTTTAAAATTGGGTCCTAGCATTTACATTACCAAGTTCCAGTGGTGTATACTGTTTTGCAGTATCAGCCTTTTCCCTTCAGCTCTGAGCACCTCTGCAGATGGATACCCATAGGTTCACAGGATCATATGTAAGTACTAGGCAATCAGTCTGCAGACTACTAAATTCCTAGCCAAAACCCCCTATTTAAAAAATTCACTCTAGCCTCAAGGAGAGCAAGATAAGACAGACTGGGGGAGAATATGAGGCTACCTGTCAAATTATCTAGATTTAGTTTGAAGGTGGCAGGGGTGTGACTCTGCTTGTCATGTAGTAGAAGCATGTTCAGAAGGTGAGGAATATGTTGGGATATGAATCTATCATGCCAACATGTCTTATTTATTTGCTAATGAAGATTAGTTCCTTTAACTGGGTATTTGAGGTACCATTTGTTCTGTGATGGAATAGGTCAAACAATTTATTTTTTATGGCTTTCAGCTTTAATCCATCCTCATCATAAGCTGCTTGTACTTTTTGTCTGTCCTGTTATGTTCTGCTGAACACCCTCAGACTTGAGAGTCTTATCACTTGGTGATAATTGGACATGTCTCATCACTTTGTCCAAAGGCTTTTCTTAGAAAATGTGCTATAGTAGCTTGTTATTATCTTCTCCAGGGGACCATCTTTCATCTCATCTCTCTGCCACAGCTTGACCATCTTGGGTGGCACTGTATTGAGTAACTCATAGCTTGACAGAGATATACAAACCCATCTGCCATTACAAGGAAACAATCTAGAGAGATCGTCAATTTCTTATTGCAAAGTCTAAAACTAAATTAAACAAACAAGAGGGGCATTTAGGCCAATGGGATGAGTTCAACAGTATTCCAAGTGAATATGTACTGGAGATGAAGCATAGATTTAAGTTATTAGACAAGGAGGATAGAAAACCTAAAGAACTATGGACAAAAGTTTGTGAAATTGTCCAGAAGATGAACTTAGAAGATATTTAAAATAGATGAATAAGGCAAAATGGCTCTCTTTGGTGCTTTAGCCGAGGAAAGAATTTTAAAAAAAAAAGCAGAAGACAACAGAGATGGAAAAAACACATCACACTAAATGTAGAGTTTCAGATAATATGAAAATGAGAGAAGGAAATACATTTACATGACAGCTGCAAAGAAATGGAAGAAAACACTAGAATGGGAAAGACAAGAATACTGATGACATTAAGGGAAACTCCCGGTAAAAATGGATATAATAAAAGACAGAGATGGGAGTACCCCTAACAGAAGAAAGGGATATTAAGAAATGGTGTCAGGACTATACAGGAGAAGAGCCCTGACATCACTGATCCATGCAATGGTATGTTCTCTGATCTAGGAGAAGATATCCTGGGAAGAGCCCTGACATCACTGATCCATGGAATGGTATGTCCTCTGATCTAGAACAAGATATCCTGGAAAGAGCCCTGACATCACTGATCAATGCAATGGTATGTCCTCTGATCTAGAACAAAATATCCTGGAAAGAGCCCTGACATCACTGATCCATGGAATGGTATGTCCTCTGATCTAGAACAAGACATCCTGGAAAGAGCCCTGACATCACTGATCCATGCAATGGTATGTCCTCTGATCTAGAAGAAGACATCCTGGAAAGAGCCCTGACATCACTGATCCATGCAGTGGTATGTCCTCTGATCTAGAACAAAATATCCTGGAAAGAGCCCTGACATCACTGATCCATGGAATGGTATGTCCTCTGATCTAGAACAAGACATCCTGGAAAGAGCCCTGACATCACTGATCCATGCAATGGTATGTCCTCTGATCTAGAAGAAGACATCCTGGAAAGAGCCCTGACATCACTGATCCATGCAGTGGTATGTCCTCTGATCTAGAAGAAGATATCCTGGGAAGAGCCTGACTTCACTTTCACATGCAATGATATGTTCGCTGATCTAGAACAAAATATCATGGAAAGAGCCCTGACATCACTGATACAGGCAATGGTATGTTCTCTGATCTAGAACAAGACTTCCTGGGAAGAGCCTGACATCATTGACACATGCAATGGTATGTCCTCTGATCTAGAACAAGATATCCTGGCAAGAGCCCTGACATCACTGATCCATGCAATGGTATGTTCTCTGATCTAGAACAAGATATCCTGGAAAGAGCCCTGACATCACTGATCCATGCAATGGTATGTTCTCTGATCTAGGAGAAGACATCCTGGAAAGAGCCCTGACATCACTGATCCATGCAACAGTATGTTCTCTGATCTAGAACAAGACTTCCTGGGAAGAGCCTGACATCATTGACACATGCAATGGTATGTTCTCTGATCTAGGAGAAGACATCCTGGAAAGAGCCCTGACATCACTGATCCATACAATGGTATGTTCGCTGATCTAGGAGAAGACATCCTGGAAAGAGCCCTGACATCACTGATACATGCAGTGGTATGTACTCTGATCTAGAAGAAGATATCCTAGGAAGAGCCTGACATCACTGACACATGCAATGATATGTTCTCTGATCTAGAACAAGATATCATGGAAAGAGCCCTGACATCACTGATACATGCAATGGTATGTTCTCTGATCTAGAACAAGACTTCCTGGGAAGAGCCTGACATCATTGACACATGCAGTGGTATGTACTCTGATCCAGGAGAAGACATCCTGGAAAGAGCCCTGACATCACTGATCCATGCAATGGTATGTTCTCTGATCTAGGAGAAGACATCCTGGAAAGAGCCCTGACATCACTGATACATGCAGTGGTATGTACTCTGATCTAGAAGAAGATATCCTGGGAAGAGCCTGACATTACTTTCACATGCAATGATATGTTCGCTGATCTAGAACAAGATATCATGGAAAGAGCCCTGACATCACTGATACAGGCAATGGTATGTTCTCTGATCTAGAACAAGGCTTCCTGGGAAGATCCTGACATCATCGACACATGCAATGGTATGTCTCTGATCTAGGAGAAGACATCCTGGAAAGAGCCCTGACATCACTGATCCATGCAATGGTATGTCCTCTGATCTAGAACAAGATATCCTGGAAATAGCCCTGACATCACTGATCCATGCAGTGGTATGTACTCTGATCTAGAAGACGATATCCTGGGAAGAGCCTGACATCACTTTCACATGCAATGATATGTTCGCTGATCTAGAACAAGATATCATGGAAAGAGCCCTGACATCACTGATACAGGCAATGGTATGTTCTCTGATCTAGAACAAGACTTCCTGGGAAGAGCCTGACATCATTGACACATGCAATGGTATGTTTTCTGATCTAGAACAAGACATCCTGGGAAGTGAAGTTAGCCAGGCTTTTGAAACCCTTGCTATTAGCATGATCACAAGAAGTGATGAATTTACAGGCAAACTATTTAAAATCCCCCAAAATCCAAGCCAACCCTTGCTGTTTGGAAGTTGCTGGCAAATATGGAAAACAGAACAGTGGCCATTGGAAATACCAGTTTACAGTCCAGTCCCAAAAAACAAAAAAGTTAAAGATTGATGAAGCTACTGAACAATTACCTTGCAAGGTATTGCTCAATATTCTGCAAGGTAGACTCCAGCAGCATATAGAAAGAGAACTGGCAGACATAACAACTCATTTAAAAGGGACATAGGCTATTCATACTTCATTTCAGATAGCAGATTCCGTATTACCATATGTTCATTATCTGTGCTTCATGTTTATTTTTTCTGAGGATGAATTTGTCTTAATCATTGGTGGTGTGCATTCTTCCAGCCAATCCCCCTTCAGAATAATTGGATGTGACCTCAGTTACTGCCATAATGTGTGTGAGTGCCATGTTAGAAGATGTTAACTCTTTCTAGGACATGGACTGCAGAATGAGGTGGCATGTTCTTTGTAATCCAACTAATGTGCCTTCACTCTACACTTGCAACCAATGTACCTTCACTCTGTACCTGCAACCAATGTACCATCACTGCACACCTGCAACCAATGTACCATCACTCTGTACCTGCAACCAATGTACCATCACTGTACACCTGCAACCAATGTACCATCACTGTACACCTGCAGCCAATGCACCATTACTGTATACCTACAACCAATGTACCATCACTGTACACCTGCAACCAATGTGCCATCACTGTACACCCCCAACTAATGTACCATAATTCTGCACCAGCAACCAATGTGCCATCATTGTACACCTACAACCAATGTACCATCTCTTTACACCTGCAACCAGTGTACCATCAAAGTACATCCATAACCAGTGTACCATCAATGTACACCTGCAACCAATTTACCATCACTCTGTACCTGCAACCAATGTACCATCACTGTAGACCTACAACCAATGTACCATCACTGTACACCTGCAACCAATGTGCCATCACTGTACACTCGCAACCAGTGTACCATCACTCTGCACCAGCTACCAATGTACCATTACTGTACACCTACAACCAATGTACCATCACTGTACACCTGCAACCAGTGTGGCATCACTGTACACTTGCAACCAATGTGCCATCACTGTACACTCGCAACCAATGTACCATCACTCTGCACCAGCAACCACTGTATCATTACTGTACACCTACAACCAATGTACCATCACTGTACACCCACAACCAGTGTACCATCACTGTACACCCGCAACCAGTGTAGCATCACTGTACAGCCACAACCAATGTACCATCACTCCACACCTGCAATCAGTGTACCATCACTCTGCACCTGCAACCAATGTGCCATCACTGTACACCTACAACCAATGTATCATCACTGTACACCTGCAACCAATGTACCATCACTGTACACCTGCAACCAATGTACCATCACTCCGCATCTACAACCAATATACCATCACTGTACTTTTGCAAACAATGTGCCATCACTGTACACCTACAACCAATGTACCATCACTGTACACCTGCAACCAATTTTCCTTCACTCTGTACCTGCAACCAATGTACCATCAGCTCACTTTATATGTGCGTAATGCACATATGTGAAAGTGGATTGCGCGAAAGGACGCTTTCAAGTTTTTGGAAAGCCAAAAAAAATGCATTGAATGTGCAATGAGCGAATGCACAATAACATTTGCTCATTGCAGATTTGCCATTTTGGGTGCAGAGTGCACTATAGTGGGAATCAGGAAATGGACCCTTTCCCCACTGTAGTGCAACCTCGGAGTTAGAATAGTAAAGTAGGGGTGTGTGGGGGGCACAGCCCCCTACATGGGGGTTGCAGGGTGGCTTGCCCTCCTCCCTTACATTGTGTGTTCAACATCGAAGTTCGAAACTCAGTGAATCTGCTGTTCGATTTGTTGAGTTTCAAACTTCTGTGACATTCAACAATCAGAATTCAGCATTTTGGTTCACCCAACTGGCCTACTGACAACATGATTTTCATCACTGTACACCTGCAACTAATGTACCATCACTCTACACCCACAACCAATGTACCATCACTGTACATGTGCAACCAATGTACCTTCACTCTGTGCCTGCAACCAATGTACCATCACTGTGCACCTGCAACCAATGTACCATCACTGTACACCTGCAACCAATGCACCATCACTCCGCACCTGCAATCAATATACCATCACTGTACACCTGCAACCAATGTGCCATCACTGTACACCCGCAACCAATGTACCATAATTCTGCACCAGCAACCAATGTGCCATCACTGTACACCTACAACCAATGTACCATCTCTGTATACCTGCAACCAGTGTACCATCAAAGTACATCCGTAACCAGTGTACCATCAATGTACACCTGCAACCAATTTACCATCTCTCTGTACCTGCAACCAATGTACCATCACTGTACACCTACAACCAATGTACCATCACTGTACACCTGCAACCAATGTGCCATCACTGCACACTCACAACCAGTGTATCATCACTCTGCACCAGCAACTAATGTACCATTACTGTACACCTACAACCAATGTACCATCACTGTACACCTGCAACCAGTGTAGCATCAATGTACACTTGCAACCAATGTGCCATCACTGTACACTCGCAACCAATGTACCATCACTCTGCACCAGCAACCACTGTACCATTACTGTACACCTACAACTAATGTACCATCACTGTACACCCACAACCAGTGTACCATCACTGTACACCCACAACCAGTGTAGCATCACTGTACACCCACAACCAATGTACCATCACTCCACACCTGCAATCAGTGTACCATCACTCTGCACCTGCAACCAATGTGCCATCACTGTACACCTACAACCAATGTATCATCACTGTACACCTGCAACCAATGTACCATCACTGTACACCTGCAACCAATGTATCATCACTCCGCATCTACAACCAATATACCATCACTGTACTTTTGCAACCAATGTGCCATCACTGTACACCTACAACCAATGTACCATCACTGCACACCGGCAACCAATTTTCCTTCACTCTGTACCTGCAACCAATGTACCATCAGCTCACTTTATACGTGCATAATGCACATATGGAAAGTGGATTGTACAAAAGGACGCTTTCAAGTTTTTGGAAAGCCGGAAAAAATGCATTGAATGTGCAATGAACGAATGTGCAAAAACATTTGCTCATTGCAGATTTGCCATTTTGGGTGCAGAGTGCACTATAGTGGGGATCAGGAAATGGACCCTTTCCCCCACTGCAATGCAACCTCGGAGTTAGAATAGTAAAGAAGGGGGGTGTGGGGGGTGCAGCCCCCTACATGGGGTTGCAGGGTGGCTTGCCCTCCTCCCTTACATTGTGTGTTCGACATCAAAGTTCAAAACTCAGTGAATCTGATGTTCGATTTGCTGAGTTTCAAACTTCTGTGACGTTCAACAATCAGAATTCGGCATTTTGGTTCACCCAACTGGCCTATTGACAACATGATTTTCAATGTTTCAAAAGTAAACTGTACCATCACTCTACACCCACAACCAATTTATCATCAGTGTACACCTGCAACCAATGTGCCATCACTGCACACTCACAACCAGTGTACCATCACTCTGAACCAGCAACCAATGTACCATTACTGTGCACCTCAACCAATGTACCATCACTGTACACCTGCAACCAGTGTAGCATCACTGTACACTTGCAACCAATGTGCCATCACTGTACACTCGCAACCAATGTACCATCACTCTGCACCAGCAACCACTGTACCATTACTGTACACCTACAACTAATGTACCATCACTGTACACCCATAACCAGTGTACCATCACTCTACACCCGCAACCAGTGTAGCATCACTGTACACCCACAACCAATGTACCATCACTTCACACCTGCAATCAGTGTACCATCACTCTGCACCTGCAACCAATGTGCCATCACTGTACACCTACAACCAATGTACCATCACTGTACACTTGCAACCAATGTGCCATCACTGTACACCTACAACCAATGTATCATCACTGTACACCTGCAACCAATGTACCATCACTCCGCATCTACAACCAATATACCATCACTGTACTTTTGCAACCAATGTGCCATCACTGTACACCTACAACCAATGTACCATCACTGTACACCTGCAACCAATTTTCCTTCACTCTGTACCTGCAACCAATGTACCATCAGCTCACTTTATATGTGCGTAATGCACATATGGAAAGTGGATTGTGCGAAAGGATGCTTTCAAGTTTTTGGAAAGCTGGAAAAAATGCATTGAATGTGCAATGAGCGAATGCACAATAACATTTGCTCATTGCAGATTCACCATTTTGGGTGCAGAGTGCACTATAGTGGGATCGGGAAATGGACCCTTTCCCCACTGTAATGCAACCTCGGAGTTAGAAGAGTAAAGTAGGGGGGTGTGGGGGGCGCAGCCCCCTACATGGGGGTTGCAGGGTGGCTTGCCCTCCTCCCTTACATTGTGTGTTCGACATCAAAGTTTGAACCTCAGTGAATCTGCTGTTCGATTTGCTGAGTTTCAAACTTCTGTGATGTTCAACAATCAGAATTCGGCATTTTGGTTCACCCAACTGGCCGATTGACAACATGATTTTCAATGTTTCAAAAGTAAACTGTACCATCACTCTACACCCACAACCAATTTATCATCAGTGTACACCTGCAACCAATGTACCATCACTGTACACCCGCAACCAATGTACCATCACTCTACACCCACAACCAATGTACCATCACTGTACATGTGCAACCAATGCACCATCACTCCACACCTGCAATCAATGTACCATCACTGTACACCTGCAGCCTATGTACCATCACTGTATACCCGCAACCAATGTACCATCACCTCACACCTGAAACTAATATACCATCACTGTATACCTGCAACCAATGTACCATCCCTCTGCACCTTCAACTAATGTACCATTACTCTGCACTGCTCTTAGTTCCAGAACATCGATATGCAGATTGGCCTCTAAGGGTGACCAAGTGCCTTGGACAGTCTTGCCCAGGAAATGCACCCCCACCCCATCTGGGAGGTGTCCATGGATACTATGGCCTTGGGCTCTGGGAGGATGAAGGGGCAGCCCAGGAAAATTTCTTCAGAATGAATCCACCAAGCTAAATCCTAACTGCAATGACTGGTAATTAGAATCCTGTCCGACAAGTGTTGGTTTAACAAGGGCCATTGAGATGCATTAGACATTGTATTATTCTCATGTGAAATCTGGCTAGGAGAACTAGAGTTATGGTTGCTGTCATTGACCCTAGGACTTGCAAGATTTGTCGAGCAGGTATTTTCTTTCTGTGGATTATCGTCTGAACCTGGGTTATAATTCTTTGAAGTCTGGCTGGAGGAAGGGATGTCACAGTTGAAGTCGCATTCAATAATGCCCCTATAAACTCTAAGCTCTGAGCTGGAATCAGCTGGGATTTTTCATTATTTATCATTATTCCTAAGTATTCACAAGTCTTGAGAATATAATACCTTTCCTGTATCAAATGATGCCTGGTTGGAAGAGGTAATGAGCCAGTTGTACAGGTACCGAAACACCCTGAATCCATGCAGTCTCAAATGAACTGCTACTACTGACATTCATTTGGTGAACACCCTGGGGGCTGTGATGAGGCCAAATGGCAGCTCTTTGAACTGGTATTGACTGACTCCCAGCCAGAAGTGGCAGAATCTTCTGCAGCATTTGTCCCTTTTTATATGGTAATATACATCCTGAAGATCTATTGAGCAGATTCAATTGTCCTTTCCCAAAAAAGGAAGAATGGACTGTACCACGATCATCCAGAATTTTGTTTGGCAAACTGATTTGCTCAGCACACTGAGATCCAAAACTGGTCTGCAGTCCCCTGTCTTTTTGGCACTAAAAAGAATCTTGAGTAAAATCCAGATCCTCAGTGGTCTGGTAGTACATTTTGAATAACTCTTTTGTCTAGCAGCATTTGAATTTGGCTCCCTCTGATTGGGTGAAACATTGGGGATTGTCTTGCAAGTGGTGGGAGGATTGGAAAAAGGTATGATATAACCTCTGGATATGATCCATTGCACCCAAGAATCTGCTGTAATATTTTGCCAAGCATTTTGGTACAAGGATAAGTGTCCCCTGACTGCCTCCCAAGAAAGACAGTTGTGCTACCCTTCTGGAATGCTGAAAGGGCTTAACAGGAAAGGAGTCCATAAAGCTGTGATTCTGTGGATCGCCTCTGCTGTATGGAAGGCATCTTCCACTGTAGTTCCCCCCCCCCCCCTTCCCCTGGGAGAACTAGCACCACATATGTCCTGGAAAGACCCCAGGGATTTCCTGAACCACATCTTTCCACCACCCCTCTGATTCCTGGAAAGGGATTTTGGAGATTGGAAAAACATACACTCACTGCAGAAAGGTTCTTACTATCCCTTTCACACCTGGATAAAGTGTCTTTAACTTTTGGGACAAGAAGAGAGGATCTGTCAAAGAGATCATTAACGAATGAAGACTTAAATGATTCTGCAAAGTCACAAAGGTGCATCCAGGCAAGTCTTCTTATGGCTATGCTTAAACCTGCTGCTCAGGTAGTCCCATTTCCTGCATGCACAATGAGCCTCATGGATGAATTAGACACAGACTCCATGGAGGCCATCTGGAAAGCAACCTTATTATGGACTCCCTCAGTTACAGCTCCTGTGAGGGTATCTGACAAATTTTTATCAGGTCTCTCTGGAGTCTTGTAAAATGTGCCAGGAAATTCAAAGATCTTAGGGTGAAGGACAAGGAAGTGTAAACTTGCTTCTGAAATCTATCTATTGCCTGGGACTCTCTATTGTGAGGATGGATAGAGGAACTTTCATCAGCCAGTTCCTTTTTAATGGTCACTGCCATGACCATGACATCTACCGGTAGACCTTTAGCCCAGAATTGGTTGTCCTTGGGGGCAGATAAAATTTTGTCTGGTCTCTTAAGAATAGGTTCAGTGATGTCTGGTGCCTTCCATGCCCACTGCAAGATCAACTGGATAAGCTCATCAGCAGGCAGAGTCACCCAAGAGGTAGACAGATGAGTACCAAAAGCTTGCAGGAACACCGACTCCTCAAATGAAGGATTTTGGTACTTCCAGTCACCTTTCTGCTTTAAAATTTCCAGGATGTTTCCAAAGGAGACATCATTAGGGGGTGACCTTCGGGACCCTTCCCCTTCATCAAAATCGGTGTGCTCTGTTTCTGATTCCTGAGGGGAGTCTAAGTGTTTCCTTTTGCACTTTCACTTCTGATTAATGTCCTTATAGGGATAGTCTGAGGAGGTATCAGAAGAGGACAGAACATGAATCTGTGGGTCCTGCAGATTAAGTACTCACTGCCCCACTGGAAAAACAGGTTGAATAAGAGCATGAGGACAGAATGTGCTCATAGGAGGATGGGACAAACTGAGCCACCATTGTGGACAAAACCTTCTCCATTGCCTCAAAGGCTGCCCCCCCCCCCCCCAAAGAGGGAAAAGAGTCCAGAACTGAGAATGACAGCTTCAGACAAATGGTCATTCCCTGCTCTGACAAAACAACTCCTGAAGCAGAAGCCAGTGCCGTACTGCACTGAGCCAAAGTTTCAAGGCACAGAGACAACTCAGAAAAAAACTGGAGTTGACCTCAGCTCCCCGGAACTGACAGGGCAGATGTGGTCCTGGGAGGTCTCAGGATCCAGCAGAGCTGAAGAAATCAGAGAAATAATCAGTTCCAAAGGGAGAGATATCTCCGGAACCAATACAGTCAGCAATGGAAGACTCAGAGTTGACATCTCTAAAAACCTCAGAGGAGATCAGAGAAAGAGTAATGACAGGGGTGGAAATTGAATCGATTCCAAGCCTCAAAGGGGTTGTAGCTGAGGGGAGTCATGTAAGTCCTCTCACTAATAGAATCATATTCACTAGTCTCTCCACATCAAACTCGGTGAGAATTTTGGTGGAAAGGACAAAGGTTTGAGGAGATTTCAGTCTCTGTAAGAAGACCTCAGGCAATTCATCAGCAAAAGGATAAACAGAAGGCAAAGAGACCACCCTTGGTAAATCAGGTAGAAGAAGGAGAAGACATATCAGATTTTCTCTTAGCAGCAGATATACTTCCCCAAAGGCTGATAGAAAGCAGCCCTTTAAGATTAATTTATTTTTCTCTCAATGAAAACTCTGTGACTAAAGCCATGGCAAATGCTGCAGTCCTCTTGAACTTGAATGGCCGCTAAGTAATAAACACATAAAAGATGAGTATCCAAATGGGGGATTTTGTGGCTACACTTTTGACACTTTTAAAAACAGTGGGCCCTTTAGGTTTGTCAGCTATAATAAGTGAACAAACAGGAAATAAACACTACACTATAGACTACAATAGAAAAACAGCACAATAGTGAGAAAAGTATAAAATCTCTGTTTCTGTTTTGAAAGAGAAAACTGGGGTAAGAAAGGGTACTATCAACAATGCTAGTAAGATTGCACAGAAGTATATGCGAAGGGGTTAAAAGATAGTAAAATTGCACTAGAGCACTACAAGAGCTAAAAATGATTGATTATAAAGAAATAGTCTGATAGGAGATTGTAAGCCCAAAATATTAATAAAATAGACTAAGTTCAAGAGCTGAGGTGAATACATCTGTCTGGAAAAACTGCAAACAAGATCTGAGGTAACTGAGGCAAAGAGATTGTGGGTAAGGATGAAGCTAGAGTGTTTTTAGCTTGTACGAGCTGTAGAAACGTCCAAATTCTGAACCCATATGTCAAGGATAAAATGAAGATTGACACCATCAGACTGCATCATCACTCTACACCTGCAATTAATGTACCATTACTTGGCAACTGCAACCAATGTACCATCCCTCTGCACTTGCAATCAATGTACCATCACTGTACACCTGCAGTAAATGTACCATCACTTTACACCTGCAACAAATATACCATCACTGTACACCTGCAACCAATGGACCAACACTCTGCACAAGCAACCAATGTGCCGTCACTGTAAACCTGCAACCAATGTACCATCACTCTGCACCAGCAACCAATGTGCCATCACTGTACACCTGCAACCAATGTACCATAACTCTACACCAGAAACCAATGTACCAGCACTGTACACCAGCAACCATTGTACCATGACTCCTCACCTGCAACCAATGTGCCATCACTATACACCTGCAACCAGTGTCCCATCATTGTACACCCACAACCAATGTACCATCATTGTACACCTGCAACCAATGTACCATCACAGTACACCTGCAACCAATGTACCATCACTATACACCCACAACCAATGTACCATCATTGTACACCTGCAACCAATGTACACATCACAGTACACCTGCAACTAATGTACCATCACTATACACCCACAACCAATGTACCATCATTGTACACCTGCAACCAATGTACACATCACAGTACACCTGCAACTAATGTACCATTACTTGGCGCCCACAACCAATGTACCATCACTCCGCACCCGCAACCAATGTGCCATCACTGTATACCCGCAACAAATGTACCATCACTGTACACCCACAACCAATGTACTATCACTCTGCAGTGAGAAAAGTATAAAAATCTCCCTTTTTTCTTTTGTCTTTTTTCGAAAGAGAAAAAGGGGGTAAGAAAGGGAATGATCAACAATGATAGTAAGATTACAAAGAAGTATTTGGGAAGGGGTCAAGGGATAGTAATATTACACAAGAGTCCTACAAGAGCTAAAAAGGATGGAGTATAAGGAAATATTCTGACAGGAGATTTTAAGCCCAAAATATTAGTAAAATATTAATAAAAAAGTAATAAAATAGACTTAGCTCAAGAGCTAAGGTGAATACATCTATCTGGAAAAGCGGCAAATGAGATCTGAGGTAACTGAGGCAGGGATATTGTGGGTAAGGATGAAGCTCGAGAGTTTTTGGGTCTGTGCGAGCTGTAGTAATGTCCAAATACCGAACCCATATGTCAAGGATAAAATGAAGATTGATAACATCAGACTGCATATTCACTCTACACTTGCAACTAATGTATCATTACTTGACACCCACAACCAATGTACCATCACTCCGCACCTGCAACCAATGTACCATCACTGCACACCTGCAACCAATATACCATCAATGTACACCTGCAACCAATATACCATCACTCTGCACCTGCAGCCAATGTACCATCACTGTACACCTGCAACCAATGTACCATCATTCTGCACCAACAACCAATGTGCCATTACTGTACACATGCAACCAATGTACCATCACTGTACACCTGCAACCAGTGTCCCATCACTGTACACCTGCAACCAATGTCCCATCACTGTGCACCAGCAACCAATGTATCATCACTGTACACCTGCAACCAATGTGCCATCACTCTACACCTGCAACCAATGTACCATTACTGTACACCTGCAACCAATGAATCATTAATGTGCACCAGCAACCAATGTACCATCATTCCACACCTGCAACCAATGTACCATCACTGCACACCTGCAACCAATATACTATCACTTTACAACTGCAACCAATATAGCATCACTCTACACCTGCAACCAATGTGCCAACACTGTACACCTGCAACCAATCTTCCATCACTGTAAACCTGCAACCAATGTACCATCACTGTACACTTGCAAGCAATGTACCATCACTGTACACCAGAAACCAATGTACCCTATGCCCTTGTACGAAAAAAAAATGGTAACTGTCAAGCATGCAGGTTTTAGCTGTTACTCAAAATGCTAAAACATCTCCATTTTCAGTAACCCCCTACTCATTTTCTGTGGGCTAGCATTTATCACTGATACAGTCCAAGGAGGCAAGAACAATTTTCAGGTCCTCAAGAGCAGAGTTAATACATGTGTTGCAGATAGTATTCTTTTTTGAGAAATATGTATAAACATGAAAGTAATAAATTAGAGAGGTAGAAAAGTATTAAACTTTTCTGAAATTCTTTACAGGAAAGACAGAGTATGCATAAAATATATCTAAACAACATGGGCTGAGTTTTACTGAATGCAGTGGATAAAACCTAAGCTTTAGATTTCCATTCTCCAGGTATATTAGGAAAGCGGATTGGCTGGTATGTGAGAGTGTGTGTGTGTGATGGTTGTATATGAGGTAGCCACTAATGTTACAACAATCTTCCTAAATAGTAAACAAATAGATTTGCCTCCTATGATCATTAACAACTCTATTTCCTGACCATTCTAAGGTTTTCTGATTTTTAAATCACGTCTCCTTACTTTGGCTGTCAAAGTTCTCTTCTTTCAGTAAATGTCATGATGGGTAAGGAAATTATTCCAGCAATTATTTTATTTGGTTTTAAAAATGCATTATTTTCATTTGCTTGCTCTCCACTCTTTATATAATTATTCATCTTCTCATAATACATACTACAGTTCTTCCCCAAGCCCAGAACATCAGGATCCTCATTAGTTTCGCAAAAGTGCTCAGAGTGCTGACACATTTCTACGAAACACAACTACAGCTAATAACAGTGGGCAGATGTTTTTGGCAGAGTTAGAATTCCTTCTACATGGTCTGTAAATTCATTTTCCCTTTGGGTGGAATTCAAAAAAGCTTACCGTTGGTTTGAATTACTCATCAGAACAAAAGACTGAGATAAAGTGAAACAGCTTTTTTGCAACAGAATCATGCTCTTTTTAGATGTCTACACATAAGACCAGTTTAGGATCCCCGGTTTTGCAAACTAGTTATTGCTTGTTTTAGATGTCCGTTTATTCATGTATTTTCATCATATTGTATCATTTGGTCAGAGTTATGTGTGTAATGGGTCCTGAAACCATCTCCTTTTAATAAATAAACATTTAGCAGTGTTATAATTAGACTTCTAATAGTTAATGATTTTTTCTGGTAAATTTAAAAAAATACAATACAAGATGGTGAAAATCCTCATCTCCCTGTCTCTCTGAATGTCAACTGTTTCCTTCCAGGTTTTTTTTGTCTACACCAAAGAGAACTCAAATACCACTAATCTTGGTGCATGATTTCAATCTGGCTGTTTTCTCCCAGTGTTTGCCTTCTCGTTTTGTTTCTGAAAAGAATATTGTGTTTTGAAGCTGACTGATAAGATCTCTGGAGTGAATTATTTTTTGAAAAGGTCAGCCCCCGTCGGTCTTGTATTACATTTATTGTGCAGTGCGTGAATTTTCAAACTTTAAATACCCATATATATTTTTCAGTGATGTATCTATAAGTAGATTGTTTTTTTCCATAGGTCAGTAATTTGAATTCTTCAATCAGTTTTCCAGCATGAGATTCATAAACACTGATGAGTTCTGACCTGTGTATTAATTAATACCTGGCTAAAGTCCTTATTGTTTTTTAGAAAGCACTGGCATTTGTAAACACACACAAAAAAAGTTTGGAAGTCAGTTTCATATTAGTGAAAACGTTTGACTACAGCCTAAATGAAGCTATAGTATAAATGTTGCAGTCTCATTAAAAGATCTCACACAGTACAAACATTCCTGTCACTCTGCCTTAGTTCCTACTCCCCAATTTTTTTTTCTATTTTAATGTATTTTATAATTCAATTATGTGACAGTAAAGCAAGTAAACTAAAAGTTCAAAATAAAAGTAAGTGTCTGCTGCAATTTTTATACATTTGTATTTTTCAGGATCTGAATTTATTGGCTTCTAAGGTGGGTTCCTAAATTAGATTTGCAATAAAGGACCCAACGTTTTATTTCATCCTATGTAAGTACCTTGCATTTTGTATTGCCTGAGATGGAAAGTTATCGAGAAAGAAATTCCAAGACATACATTACATGATGCCTACTTGCTAAAGGGTTATTAAGAATCAGAGTATTTGTGACAGGTGCTATCATTTATGCCTTAAAATTCAGAGAAGTATAACTCAGAGAAATGATTCTGAGTTTGCAAAAGCTCAGCTGGGAAATGCTTTCTATAACAACTCATGCCTTGCCAAAATAATCTTTATATCTTTATGTGTGTTTGTGTGTGTGTGTGTGTGTGTGTGTGTGTGTGTGTGTGTGTGTGTGTGTGTGTGTACATATATATATATATATATATATATATATATATATATATATATATATATATAAATGTGTGTGTATGTAAAGCTTTTACAATATATATATATATATATATATATATATATATATATATATATATATATATATGTATAAACTCCAGAAAATACAAACTTGAACTAGAAGCTTCAGTATATGTAGACATGGCACACTTAGCCCTTTTTTAAAGCTTGCCTGTACAGCAGATCAACATCTAGTGGGCTTTGACGTTATTGGCCTGAATGCAACAGTAAAGACGTGAAGTCATGAGCATTCAGAGGCCGTGCAGCTAAAACAGTGGTATGTCCTTAAGGGTCATTTGTGTATATCCCATGAGCCTGCACTGCTGGATGTTTAAGGTATTACAAAGTGAAGAGTCTAGCTTTGCTGGGTCTTTCTTGGTGTTTTCATTTAATGGATTGCCTGTGTGACCTTTTTACCATTTATTTTACATGTTATTTGGAATATTTTGTAGCCACCTTAATGTTTATGGACATCAAGCTTGGTCTTAATCTCCAAATTTCCAAACTATATCCAAACACTAAACTTATGTTGCATTTAAAAGTCCAGAAAATGGCTGAACTATCACAAATCTACATTAGGTATGGGTTGGATTTATTAAGCTGAATTTAAAAGCAAAAAATTAAAAATTGAAAGATCATAGACATTTAGAAGCCATGTAGCCAAAATACTGGTATGGCCTTAACGGTTTATTTGCATATATCCCATAGGTCTCCACTACAGAAGGTTTAAAGTATTCTACTGTGTAGATTCTAATTTCTAGACACATACACACACACGCACACACGCACACATACACACACACACACGCACACACACACACACACACACACACACACACACACACACACACACACACGCGCACACACACACACACACACACACACACACACACACACACACACACACACACACACACACACACACACACACACACACACACACACACACACATGGAAAGACAGACAGATATGCATGTATATATGAGAATAATGCATATAGCTGAACTGTCTCTTTATCAACCTACACCTCATCAAATGGAAAGTATTAATTCCCTTCTTTGCAAAACTTCTGAATGGAAGAATGGTGAATTTGCTATCATGCAGAACTCATGTTAAAATCCATCCCAGAGATGCAGCTTATCATTTATGTGGGAGAAGGGTAAACTCACCCTTCTGAAATCATAGTAAAGCTGATATGAGAGTTTTACTGAGATAGGAGTTGATAAGCTTTATTTGATCTATAGTCCACAGAAGGAGAGTTCAGAATATTTGCATATACCTTCTTCTTCTTCCTCCTCCACCTCCTCCCATTAGGGGTCGCCACAGCGGATCATCTGTTTCCATTTCTTCCTGTCCTCTGTATCTTGCTCTGTCACACCAACCACCTACTTGTCCTCTCTCACCACATCCATAAAACTTATCATAGGCCTTCCTCTTTTCCTGTTACCTGGTAGCTTCATCCTTAGCATTTTTCCCAATATACCCAGCATCCCTCCTCAGCACATGTCCAAACCAATGTAATCTTGCCTCTCTGGCTTTGTCTCCAAACCTTCCAACCTGGGTTGACCCTCTAATATACTTATTCCTAATCCTGTCCATCCTCGTCACACCCAGTGCAAATCTTAACATCTTTAACTCTGCCACATCCAGCTCAAACTCCTGCCTTTTTGTCAATGCCACTGTCTCCAACCCATATAACATAGCTGGTCTCACTACCCTTTTGTAGACCTTCCCTTTCACTCTTACTGGTGCCCGTCTGTCACAAGTCACTCCTGACATTCTTCTCCACCCACTCCATCCTGCCTGTACTCTCTTCTTCACCTCTCTTCCACACTCGCCATTACTTTGTACTGTTGCTCCCAAGTATTTAAACTCATCCACCTTCACCACCTCTACTCCCTGCATACTCACCATTCCTCTATCCTCCCTCTCATTCACACACATATATTCTGTCTTAGTCCTGCTGACCTTCATTCCTCTCCTCTCTAGAACATATCTCCACCTCTCCGGAGTCTCCTCAACCTGTTTCCTACTCTCACTACATATCACAATGTCATCTGCAAACATCATAGTCCACGGGGACTCCTGTCTGATCTCGTCTGTCAACCTACCCATCACCAGTGCAAATAAGGAAGGGCTCAGAGCTGATCCTTGATGTAATCCCACCTCCACCTTAAACGCATCCGTCACTCCCACCGCAGACCTCACCGCTGTCACACTACCCTTGTACATATCTTGTACCACTCTCGCATACTTCTCTGCCACTCCCGACTTCCTCATATAATATCACAACTCCTCTCTAGGCACCCTGTCATATGCTTTCTCTAAGTCTACAAAGACACAATGCAACTCCTTCTGACCTTCTCTGTACTTTTCCATCAGCTGTTTTGTTTCTGTTGACAACCAAGGCAGCTGCTTGGCTTTAGTGTGAATGTTCCAGACTGGGGCTAGGTTACTGAGTATTTGCAGGAAAGTATTGTTAAAGTACTGTACTGCATGGTCCAACTGTAGGGTTTTTAGAGGTGACCAGTCATATTGCTGACGTGTGTTAAGTATGATGGGGGAAAAATGTTGTGTATTACATATATAGCAGAATGTACTGTTGCTGGTCCTGTGTGTACGTTTTTGGATTAGATAGGTCAGGCAGTGATTAGTTAGAGTATCTGGAAGACAACCAGAATCATAAGTAATATTGGATCTGTTTGTCAGAACCCAGTCAAGTATAGAGCGCCAATTAGTATTCTTGTCAATGCATGTAGGATGGTTAATGTTTTGACAGAATTTATGTAAGTTTATAAAGCTGGTGGGAGTTTTGCAGGAGCAGATATGCCAGCCTAGGTGAAGGTCCCTAAGTATTACAGTTTCCAATTGGAGGAGGCCCATTCTAGGATGTTTTCAGTCTCAGTGACGTTATTAGCAGGGGGGTGGTAGTGGCTATAATGATAATGGACTTATGGGTGTTCATATCTAGACCTGTAGTTAAAATTTCAGTGTTAGAGAGGTCATGTGGAGTGAAATTTAGTTGTGGTATTATTTAAACGTTAAGGCAATGTCATCACCATGTCTGGTTAATCTATCAGTTCTGACTATACTATACCCATTAGGAAGTATTTCCTTGTTTTTATATGTGGCTTTAACCGGGTTTTAGTAATTATAGCTATATCTTGGGACTAAAGTGCAATGGCAGCATGAAATTCATAAATTTTGTTGAGAAGACTTCTAAGGTTGAAATTATTTATGAAAAGGTCAGAGTTGCATCTTTGTAGAGCTGGTCGGTGAGAAGAGGAAATGGCCGTGTGTAGTTTAGAGGATGAAGTGGGTTAGAGGATGTAGAGAATGTAGGGCCTGGCTTATGGCGGATATCAGACTGGAGTTTAATTAGGTTCAGGGAGTGGAACGTAAGAAGTTTACAAGACATCAAAGAATTTCACATCATTGAAACACATTATAACAAATTCACAACATTCTTTTCAAGCAACTTCTTCAAAACTTTATTTAGCAGGTGCAAGGAGCTAGAATACAATGAATTTACATAGTTACAAACAGGGAATTTTACCATGGGGGAATCATTTGTTGGAAATGTTATTTTAGGTCTGTAAGACAGGGTTAAGAAGGAGAACTGGGCAAAAACTGAAGATGGAGAGGACATTAGCCCTTGTCAAGGAGCTAGTTATCTTAAATGTGGTCCTTAGCTATTCCACTAACTTTTTTCCAGAAAAGAGGAATATTCTGTAATCAGTATGAATTCTGGGTTAGGTGGTTCTAGATGGCTAGGATAATTTTCTGAAGCTTTTCTCTTTGGAGGCGAACCCAAATGGGATCTCATAAGTGCTAAGAGTCATTCCTTTGATCTTTGAGTGAGTAAGGGGTGAGCTTGATTGGCAAGTTGCTTCTAAGGGAGATTGCTTCTACTTATCTGAAGAACCAACTCCAGTTTTACAAAATGAGCAATGAATTGTACTAAGCACTATAATGCTTTTCTGTCATAGCTAATTCTTTGCTTGGCATTTCATCAAGTGCTTCTCTTAACACTTTCAGTGCAGGTGTTTACCAAGTTACCTGTGAAGAGTTAACTTAGGAACTGCATAGAGTAGTTTCAAAATTCTCTCTTGAAAAGTGGTTAGAAACAATGAAAAAGAAATTATCCTACAGTAAAAAAACTGTACTACAACTTTGCCATAATTCAAAATATGGTACCTTGCCATTTAATGTAGTTGTGATTCTGCATCTAATCCGGTAAACATTCATTTTGAATTTCTTCAGTTTTAATACTGTCTCCCCTTCCTGAGTATGTTACCAGTATTCTTATTCATGCTCTCATGAAAACTGTTGCTGCATTAAGCCTGCGGTCTGTAGACCACTAGTCCATCAGAAGCCATGGATGTTTTAGATACTCTAAGGTGAGTTTAAAAGTTTTTTAAACAACTTGCACATTCAAGGATGACTTGGAAAAATGCTGATTAAGGAAAACTAATTCAATATTACTCTTCAGTTTTGCTTTTACCTGCATCCTTTCCACACACCTTAACCACATAAGACTGCACTGTAATAACTGTGGAGAAAATAAGTGAATTAAGTTTTGGGTCTGGGGACTGCTAGTGTCCCAGAAGCCATTGAGACTCTAGATGTTGTGAGATGCATTTTAGAGCTTTTTTTTCTAACCTTTTGATCTAATTAATTCTAAAGGAAAACACAAGAATAAGATAACTTACATAAGAAAACAGGTAGAGTGCTGACGAGTTGGATGGTCAAGACAAAAATGCTTAATAATCTCTGGTTCTCTCTGTTTAAATTGAAATTGCTCACAGGTCCTACAGTACCCTGTTACATCTCTGGAAATTCCAGGCCAATAGAAGTTCTGCATAATATGCCTCTTTGTACGTTTTATGCCCATTTGACCTACAAAGGGAATATCATGGGCTATGGCTAGATGCGCCAGACAGTAGGCTTTAGGCACTACCAACTGCTGTACTCTCTTTCCTTCCAGCCCTCCCTCATGGGTCCACTCTCTGTATAGTAACCCTTTGTCCCAGTATACAGATTCCCCCTTTCCTTGACAATCAGATGCCTCCCTAGCTACCTGCCTCTGGCCTTGCAATGTAGGGTCTGAGAGCTGAGCTTGTCTCAACTGTCTCCTTGTAACCCTTCCCAGCTCTCCTTCCACAGGAAGTCTGGCATCCTCTGACAGTGGTGCCTTACTGTCAGCCTGGGTACTACTACTCACCTCTACCTTTGCAGTCACTCTGTTCAAGGGACCAGCAGTACCCCGAAGCAGCTGTGGCTCACTTTCAGCCTCACTGCTACAGAGTAGCTCCTTCCCTAAAGCAACCACCTCACCAGTCCTGGCTGCAAGTATGCAGTCTGTCTGGGTCTCCCCCAGGCTACCAAACCCACATGCTTGTCTCCAAGCCTAACTGCATGTAACTGCACAAGCACAGGGTACTGCACTATCAAAATCATTCCCTATCAGGACATCTGCAGGTATATCCTCAAACACACCTACTTGCTGGCTTCCTTTTCCACCCTCCCAGTCAAGGTGAACCCTAGCCAAATGTATTTGGAATGGGATCCCTCCTAAAGCCCTGACTGGAGTAGACTGCCCAGGCAAGTACTGCTCCTCTGTAACCATTGCAGGCTTTACAATGTTTATATCAGAGGTTGTTCTCTTTTGGCAATGGCCTCTTTGCCATTCACTACAATAGGATATAACCTCTGGTGGTAGTTTGTTATCCTTGTTGTCCCAAGACAACCTACTATTGGCATTTTGCCTTTCTGTCTTACTGGCTCCCTCAACTTTTGTTCCCCACCTTGCCTCTGTGGGCACCTGTATGCCACATGGCCCCACTGGTTGCATTCAAAACATTTAACCCTAGCTCCTGGATGTGTACCTGGACTAGTGGCTTCCCCTGTTACTGGCAGATTCTGTTGGGGCAGTCTGTGCTGCCCACCATGGATTTCTTTAGACCCATGAGCAGTACTGGGGGTCCCTTTCCTGTACAGGGCTGCCCTGCTTGCCAGGTATAGGTCTCCATTCTTCCCCAACTCATCTGAAGTAGCACATTGTCTACCAGCTAACCAGATCCTCATTTCCTCAGGCAAAGTGCTAAGGGCTTGTTCCCTCACCAAAAGTTCTGCCAGACCTTCAAAAGTGGTGACCTGACATCCACTTACCCACCTATGGAAATAAGTGCTCAGTTCAGCAACATATTTGCACACACTTTCATCTGCCTTGCTTCTATGCTCATGAAACGTTTTCCTATACATTTCAGGTGTTAGCTTAAAAAATTCTAATAGACACTTTTTTACAGTAGTATAATCAAAACATGCAACGTCAGACATTTTAGACAATATAGTTACAGCTTTACCATGAAGTAAGGGGGTCAGGAACCATACCCAGAACCTTTGGTCAACACTATACTGTTTGTATACCCTCTCAAACATATGAATGAAACTATCAAAATTATCCCCCTCTTTAAACTGTGGAAGAAATTTACTGACCCGTTGTGCTTCTGGGGTCTAGTTACTCCCTTCCCCATTACCTTCATGACTCTGGCGAAGAGTCAGCATTTCTCTCTCATGCTTCCTCTGCCTCTCCTTTTCCTTGGCTTCTATCTCCAAATGCCTGGCCTCCAACTCAACTCTCTTTAGCTCCAGATGGATGTTTTTAAGTCCTCTGCAGAAAGGTAGAGCTGTCCATTTTCTGAGGGTATTATATCTCCACTGCCAGTTTGATTGTCCTCCTAGTTGCTGTTTTCTGATTTAGCTGTAACCAAGGCTGCAATCAGGTCTGCCTTAGTCAGGTTTCCATGCACCAGTCCCCTTGCCTGACACATCTCCGCCAGCTGGCTCCTTGTCAGCTTTCCATACTCCTCTGCTGACATGCTGCCTGCTCGCCCTGACTAACTAAGCTAACAAAAGAAATAAAACAATTGTGATCTGAACTCTAAGTATTCACTGAATGGCTGATTTAGAGTACAAAACACCTTCAAAATTCACTGCACACAAGCTACAGGGATTCACTCTACCCACACCAC